>NC_026002.2:83669445-83808937 GCF_000442705.2 Elaeis guineensis
ATTAAGATTTTATTGAGTCTAATTAAGTCTAATTAAGTTGGGTTTAATTTAGTCTAATTGTGCTTAACCTATTTTAATTAGGTTGGCTCAATTAGGTTCAAACCACCTTGACTTTTCTCCTTGTACCACCTCACTTCTTCAGCGTCCATTTGAATTCACGAGAAGCAACTTGTTGCTTCTTAGATTGATTTTGATGATTACAAAGCAGTTGAAGGGGTACCAATGATTTTCACTTGAAAAAGACTTATAGCTCTTCAGGGGTAAAATTATAATTTTATCAAAACCCTGATTTGATAGTATCAAATGATAAAATAAAAGATTTGTGATCCAATGATGAAAATTTTATTGATTTTGGACTTGTATTTTGAAAGATATGCATGATTGAAAATCATGAGTCGACCCATGAGTCGACTCATGGCACATTAGATGACTGGCACGCTGAAATTCCTGACCGGCACAGACTTGGCACAACCTGTGAGTCGACCCATGAGTCGACCCCCAAGGCATGAGTCGACTCATGAGTCGATCTCTGCGGGTATTTTTGCCAGTTTTACAGAACCATGGATCCCGTTCACTTCTGTGATGATTTTTCACAGAGGTCGACCCATGAGTCGACCCCCAGGCATGAGTCGACTCATGAGTCGACCCCTGTGATGGAATTTTTCTACAATGGCTAGTTTTTAATCTATTTTAAATACTTTTAATGCTCATTTAATGCAGTCTAACGGCTCTTTTTCAGTCTAGAATGATTTTCACTATTTCTTAAAGATATAAAAGGGACAAAAAGATGGGAATCAATAAGAGTATTCAAGAAGAGAGATTTTGAAAAAGGGGTTTCAAGCAAACTTTTCAGCCCTAAGCAAGAGCTCATTCAAAGCTTTGAAGAAGCCTTTAATCCAAGCTCACCAACTTCTCAAGTGCACATTCAAGTCTCCAACCACCTTGGAGAAATTCAAAAAGGGTCTTCTTCTCTTGAGTAAAGTATATTTAAAGTCATATTCGCTCATTAAAGGAGCTTTTTTTGTACTTATTTGTGCTATTAATTGTTATTCTCGATTTGAGTGATTGTTTTTATTTTGGAGGGGTTCCAAAATAAGAAAAGATTGATCCGAACCTAGAATCGGAGTGTATTGGGTTGGCTTGTATCTGGAAAATAAGTGGACTAGCTTGGGATAGCTAGAGTCGGAGTTTTCGATGTTTGTATTCAGGTTGAATACAAGATTAGTGGATTGAAATTCCTAAGTAGGAGCTTGGGGAGTGGACATAGGTGCAAGGTTGGCACCGAACCACTATAAATCCTTTTGTTTAGTGTGTGTCCAATTGCTCTTCTTTATCTCTTCATTATTCTCTTGCATTCTTGCTCTTGCTATTAGCCTTGAATTAATTCTACTCACTTTATCTATTTAGCTTTGTCAAACATTTCTCACAAGTCATAAGTTAAGCTTAAAATTTTTAGAAACCCAATTCACCCCCCCCTCTTGGGTTGCATAGCTGGGCAACAAGTGGTATCAGAGCCTGATGCTCTAGTCCTTCTTTGATCTAAACAATCAAAGAGCCAAAGATCTATGGCAACTCATGTCGGCACTTCTCTAGCCGAGGGGCAATCCACCAACCGACCTCCACTTTTCAATGGGTCTAATTACACCTATTGAAAAGCTCAGATGAAAATATTCATTCAAGCACTCGACTATGATATGTGGAGTATCATAGTGAACGGTCCTCACACACCCACTAAAATTATAGATGGTAAGGAATCAACCAAACTCGAGAAAGAATGGGATGAGGTTGATAAGAAGATGGCCCAATTAAATGCTAAAGCAATGAATGTTCTTTATTATGCTCTTGATGCAAACGAATTTAATCACATTTCTACTTGCTCATCTGCTAAAGAAATATGGGATATGTTAGAAGTAACCCATGAGGGAATCAATCAAGTAAAGGAGTTTAAAATCAACATGCTTGTGCATAAATATGAATTGTTCAAAATGGAGCATGATGAGTCTATAACTGAAATGTTTACTCTCTTTACTGATATTATTAATGATTTAAAGAGTCTTGGTAAGTCCTATACTAACAGTGAGCTTGTAAGAAAGATTCTCAGGTCCTTATCAAGAACTTGAGAAGCCAAAGTGACTGCCATTCAAGAAGCTAAGGACTTGAACATTCTACCCTTGGAAGAGCTTCTTGGATCTTTGATGACTCATGAGCTGAGCATGAAGCAACATCAAGAGGAAGAAGTCAAAAAGAAAAGAATAATTGTCCTTAAATCCACAGCTTCACCAGATGAAGAAACTGATGACACTGAAGATGAAGAATAGGATGAAGAGATGGCACTCATTACCCGAAGATTCAAAAAATTTTTGAGAAAAAGGAAACAGGGGATGAGGAAGAGGCCATTCATAAAAGGGGAACAGAGCAAAGAAAAAGAGAAAGACCAACCCCTTATCTGCTACGAATGCAAGAAGCCGGGACACTTCAAATCTGAATGCCCACAACTAAAGAAAGGTCCTAAGAAGTACAAGAAGAAGGCCATGATGGCCACTTGGAGTGCGAGTGATGACTCAAGCTCCGACGAGAAAAACTCAACCGAACAAGCCAACCTGTGCCTTATGGCACACGAAAATGAGGTAATTTCCGAAACTCCTAGTGACTTTACATTTGAAGAATTACATGAAGCATTCTATGATTTAGTTGATGAATTAAAGAAACTAGGGATGAAGAACAAAGATCTAAAATTAAAAAATCAATCTTTATTGAAACAAAATGAAAATATTTCAATTGAAAAATCCACCCTGCTTCAAGAAAATCGAAGTTTAAAGAATGAAATTGCCAAGCTAAAACCAATAGTAGAAAAATTCACCTTGAGTTCAAATAAACTTAATATGATTCTTGATAATCAAAAAGCAGTGTATGATAAGGCTGGACTTGGCTATAACCCCTTGAAGAAATAAAAATATCTAAAAAATATTTATGTAAACTCTTTAAGTAACAAGTCTTCTAATATTACTTGCTTCAAATGTGGAAGAGTAGGACATAAGTCATACACTTGCCTCTCTAACAAAACTGCAAACTCAATTGTAAAGAAAATATGGGTTCCAAAAGAAACCATTATGACTAACCAAAAAGGACCCAAGAAAGCTTGGGTACCTAAAACAAAAACTTGACTTTTGCTTGCAGGTGTGTCTAGCATCCCAAGGAGGAAACAGAAAATGGTATCTTGATAGTGGATGCTCGAGACACATGACTGGTGATGAATCCCAATTCATCACTCTTGATGCTAAGGATGGAGGGATGGTCACCTTTGGAGACAATGGCAAAGGAAAGATCATCGGTATAGGTAACATTGGTATCACTCCCTCCAAATATATTGAAAATATTTTGTTAGTTGATGGTTTAAAGCATAATTTACTAAGCATTAGTCAATTTTGTGATAAAGGATATAAAGTTATTTTTGAATCATCTGTTTGCATTGTAATTAGTCCTATTAATGATGGCATTAAATTTATTGGACATAGACAAGGTAATATTTATATGGTAGATTTAAATGATTTAGCCAAAATAAACATGCAATGCCTAGTATCCTTTGTTGGGAAATGTGTCCCAAAAAGCCAATCGTCAAGCTGTTGACGGTTGAGCAACCAAGTATTGTAATTGATTTGTTAATAAATAAAATATATTTGGCATCTTCATCATAAGATTTCATCTTCTAATGAACTCCGTTGTTATGATGAAGTCCTTAGGACTATTTAGGTTCGATAAAGAGAGGATTTATCGATTAGTCCTTAAAACTGTTCACGACCAAATGATAGGCTGTTAATAAGGATGACAGCTTCTATCGAGCATAGGTCGCTGTAGGCCATATGGGTTGGTTGTCCTCTTAACCAAGGAGTGTGGAGACACTGGTATGGCATGCAGGTGAGATGTAAGGGTACATCGTCATTGAACGTGACCAACTCCAGAGCATTCTGCTGTCGAGAATGTCTCTGATGGGATATAGGTATAAGTGTCCCTTAGACTTGAGATCGCCTCAGTGACTTGCAAGCAACTCACTGTGCTTTGGTACTGGACTAACTGAATTTCTAATTCAGGGACGGAAGGCTTCTGGGCACAGTCAAGTACTTGCGAAGTCAGAGTGTGATCGAGATGGGATTGATCACTCCAAGAGTTGGAGAAGAATGAGTCGCTGTATTTCAATTTAGCAAAACCTTGGCCAGGGTAATCCATCAGATGGATTTGATATTTTGAAATACAATGTGGACAACTTGATCAGAGTTGACAGTTAAACTCTGGGGTGTCCTATGATCATTTTGGTCAAGGGGATGAATTATATGAAAACTATATCCGCATGGGTTCTAAGGATGTTGTTCTACACATTCGACCTATCCGGTCGTCGGGTATCATTGCTAGATGGTCACTTCGATTGGTATAGGAATTTGTTCCTATGCTACCGGCTTAGGTTCGGACCTATGAGGTCATACACATTAGAGTTCATGATCCGATCGGATGGTTGATCAACGATTAAGAATCGTTCTAGGGTTAAATGATCAATACGATTGACATTTAACCCAGTGCAAGTGTTGCAGGAGGATCGATTAGCAATTCGATTGCTAATTGGCTTAATTTGATTAAGCCAATGGGTTGAGATTAAGTCTAATTAAATATAATTTAATTAGATTTATTTTGGGCTTGATTGGATCAAGTCCAATTGGTTTATTGGATAAGCCAAGTGCAAGGAAAAACTAGTCCTAGTTCAACTAGGACTTGGGTCAATCTAATTTCTAATTTGATTAGAAAATTAAATCAGATTTAAATCTAATTTAATCTGATTAAATTAGGTTCTTAATTAGGTTAAGACCTATTTTAATTAGGTTTATCTAATTTTGATTTGATTTGGTTTGAGAAACCAAATTAAAATAAGTCATAAGACAGAATCCTAGTAGGACTAGGATTCCACCTTGCGCCACATAAGCCTTCTCCACGCCCTTTCTCTTATTCAATGCCAATCTCCACTTGTTTTGTGCGACAAAAGCCCTCTCCCAGATCTCTCCCACGTTCACAAAAGGTCTCCTCTCTTCTTTCTTACATGGAAGGTGATTTGGATCAAATCTAAAAGGAATAAGTTTGGATTTTGAATTCTATGAGATAGAGTTTTAGAAATCCAAAACTCTTTCGATTTTGCACAGAATTTATCGAAATTTTTTTTTGGAATTTTCATGGCTTTTAGGGTTTATATTGTACACCCTTTGCTGGTAATCCATGTACGAAAATATGAAGGAGATGCTCAAGAGTTGGGCGTCCCTTAACTTGCCATGTTTGGATAAGCCTTGACTAGGTGTTTGACCTAGACAAGGACTCTATCATATCTCTCTATATAAGACGAGTTTCTTCATGAAATTTTAAGGAGAGATAGATATTTGAGAGGTGTTTCTGCCATCCAAAAATAAGAGAGAAATACCTTTGGGTCATAGAGATATAAAAGACATAAGTTTGGGTGTCTAGAGAGAAAAATGTGAAGAAGAAGAGGGTCTTCTTCTAGGGTTTTTATTTTCATATCTTTCCTCCTTCCATCTTGAGTTTCCTGAGAGCGTCTCAGATCTGAAACTCCTCCTTCTACTTTCCATCTTTGGAAGAGTCCAAATCAAGAAGAAGGAGGCACCTGATCAACCATCAAAGAAGGATCAGCGCAATACTAGCATACTGTGCTGATTTCCTGAAGCAGGACTTCTGATCGAGATTCGTGGGCTCGTGTGGACGACTCCTAGAGGCCGGATGCGTGTACGGCTTGCAACATCATCCTCAAGCCCAGATCAACAAGGTTAGAACGTCTAACTTGCAAGGTAATAGATCTGATCTATTGTTTAATACATACATTAGATGTAGTATAGAAACATGTTGATATGATCAACATGTAATTCATGCTATATTTATATATTTTAATTTCTGATTTAATACCATGTAATAATTATGTAATAAGATCTTAGATCTAGGGATTTTCTGATCTTAGAAAATAAATTTTGATTTATTTTAGTCTTCCGCTGTATGATCTTGAAAAAGTTTCAAGATCTAACCCTCTTTTTCAAGATCTAACCCTGAAACCCTAGATCTGGTTCCTACAATTGGTATCAGAGCCAGGTTCTTTATTACATGATTATTTATACATGCTTAGATTATTTTTTAGATTAGATCTAATTTATAATCTGATTATTAAATCTGAAATTAAAATTTTAGATCAATCACAAACTGCAAGGTTGTCCTGCTGTAAGGTTTACCCCTTACAGTGCAAAGGTTGTCCTAGTTTGTGTAGATCTATCTTTAATCATAAATTTGTTAGATATGATCTAGATTAAATTTATGATTTATTAGATTTAAAAGATGTATAAATCTGAAATAAAATCTCTTTGTTAATAATTTTTATGCAAAGAAATTATTTAAAGTTGAAATTATTTTAATTACATGAACCTGTTTAGATTAGATCTAAAGTAGTTTCATGTTTATTTCACTTGCATCTTGATTATGAATCAAACATGCAATATGATTGATAGAATCATATTGTAAAATTGTTTTACAAATATGAAAAATATTTTTTTTTGAAAAGCCAAACCCAACCCTCAGCCCAAAACTTAATTAAGAATTAAGAAGTTGTTTGATTAGGTTCTAGGATTGTGAATTGAAGAACCTAAGACACAAATCATAACACATTGGGTTAATGGGTTAGTGGGAACTAGGTCCATTAATTGGGTTAGACCTATGGTTAGATTAAAGATGGACTTAATTAGAGAATTGACTAAATCTAATCAATTGTTGTCTTAGATTAGGTCAAGGATTCTCTAGATCAATTACAATAGTTGTAGTTGGTCAAGTCCATGTCTTTAACGAGAACCAAATGGATTTGATTCTTGGCTAAGCGGTCTAGCACGAACTGTTAGGTTGATCTAATCGAAACTAATTAAACCAGTTGGTGTCTAAGGTAAACCAGACTGGTGGTTTTTAATTGGGAGCCCGCTTACCTGGCCATTCATGATGGTGTCTAAGGCAAGCTTTGGCAGACCCTCCCACTGATCGAACTTACCTGGCCTCTTGGTGAAATTATGTTTTGATCGGATCACTTGACTATTCGAGCTGACCCATGTCAGCTAGGTAAATCAGTGTGACTGATTTAGGTGCTCCTAGACCAGTCCTTTTAATGGTCTCCCTTAAGCTGACTTGGTGAAGTCAGTGGGAGGATCATGATAAGCTGGTTCATCTGACCTCATCCTCTATATTATTTAATCCTCTAAAATTATTAGGTCCTTAAAATGATAAAGTTATGGAGATAACTGAGTCATAGCCTCCCATTAAGGTGTTTGATAATGAGTCCATGAACTCAATAATCATTGCAGACCCAAAGGCCTGGTGCTTGTTGACTAATGGAATTATCACTCATCATATGACGACTTGGAAGTGTCTCTCTAATGGTGGTTAGGTGAGCCAACCAAAGTTGGGCTTAATCATTCGTTGGTTAGATACACCAAGTATGATCATGTTAATGGTTGGACCTAACCGGATCCTTACAGTGGAGGCCAAAGCCTACTGATTAGGTTTCTGGGGCAAAATTAAAATTACTAGAAATTGTTTAGAGAAACAATTGGTTATGAACCTACCCTTAGATGTACATGGGTTGGCCAACCAAAGTTGGGCTTGTGTGCAGTCTAAGTGGATTCTAGTACCCGCTAAGGAATTAGGGTAATTCCTCGAATTGGAGGTAGAGGCTACCAATTCGAATAAAATAGTGGGAGAAAACTTTTGATTAAAGTCCAAATCTTTAGGTTTAATGAATCAATTACTAATTAAGTTATGGTTCTCCTTTGTGCAAATATGGCCACTTCCCTATCGCTCCGATCATTGTTGGACAATGATAAGTTGGTGGGACCCAATTTCGGTAGCTAGTACCAAAAGTTGAAGATAGTCCTGGAGCATGAACGGATCCTATATGTGATAATGGATCCTGCACCTGAGGAGCCAGCTGTCAATGCACGTGAAACAGTCAGAGACACTTACCAGAAGTGGCTCAGTGACCGGACCACGGTGCGCTGTATCATGCTGGCTGCTATGAGCGACGAGTTCAGTCGTAGATTCGAGATGGCTCAGCCAAAGGACATGCTTCAAGTGTTGGAGGATGCCTTTGGTACACCCGATTACGTGGAGAGGCACAAGACTAGTTGTGCCATCTTCAATGCCAAAATACGGGAAGGTGCCTCTGTCACTGATCATGTATTGTACATGATCGAGCTGATGGAATGATTGAGCAAGCTCGGCTTTCCCTTGCATGAGCAGCTCGGGAAAGATGCAATACTGAACTCGCTGCCCAAGTCTTATCTCCTATTCCTCACTCATTATAGAATGACAAAGCCTGAAGTAAACAACCACGGATTACTGGGGTTGCTTCAGAACTTTGAGAAGGATCACCAACTTCACAAGGAGTTGATGAACTTAGTGGGAGGTTCGTCTTCTGGTTCTTGACCTTTTGGAAAAGGGAAGAAGAACAAGAAGAAGAAAGTCAAGAAGGTGCAAGTTCAGGCTGGAACATCTGTGCAGAGTCAGACCAAAAAGATCAAGCCTGATAAGAGTCTATTCAACTGGCAAGCACCCTAGATTAGATAGTGTGTCAGATATCTACTTATAGCACTGTAGGCTAGGTCATATAAACAAGAACAGAATAAACAGGTTGACTCAAGAGGGAATCCTCGAAGTAAGTGATTGTGAATCACTTCCAACCTGTGAGTCCTGTCTTCTTGGTAAAATGATCAAGTCACCTTTTACTGGAAAAGGTGAGAGAGCTACTGAGCTCTTGGGCCTAGTACATACTGATGTATGCGGACCCATGAGCACCAGTGCTAGAGGTGGATATTTCTACTTCATAACTTTCACGGATGACCTATCCCGATATGGATATGTCTATCTGATAAAACATAAGTCGGATTTATTTGAAATGTTCAAACGATTCCGAAGTGAAGTAGAAAAACAAACTGGGAAGAGTATTAAAACTCTTCGATCTGATCGAGGAGGAGAATACCTTTCTAGTGAATTTCTCACATATCTAGGAGAGAATGGGATTCTCTCCCAATGGACTCCTCCAGGAACACCACAGCATAATGGTGTGTCTGAAAGGAGGAATCGGACTCTGTTAGACATGGTCCGATCCATGATGGGTTTTGCTAGCTTGCCGATATCCTTCTGGGGATATGCACTCGAATCGGCTTGTTATCTATTAAATAGGGTTTCAAGTAAGTCTGTAATTAAGACTCCATATGAGATATGGACGGGACGTAAGCCAGCACTTTCACACCTTAGGGTCTGGGGGTGCCCGGCCTATGTCAAACGATTAGTCACAGACAAACTTGGACCTAGATCTGACAAATGCTCATTCATAGGGTACCCCAAAGAGATAAAAGGATATTTTTTCTACCATGCTGATGAACAAAAGGTGTTCGTCAGCCTTAAGGCAATCTTTTTAGAAAAGGAGTTCCTTGGTGAAAGAACCGTTGCCTCTAAGGTTGAACTTGATGAAGTTCAACAGGTAGAAGGACCGACACCAATAGCTGAACCTGAGTCGGATATGATTAGATCAGATCCGGAGCCTAATATACCTATACCATTAAGGCGATCCGGTAGAGTACCGCGTCAGCCGGACAGATACTACGGTTTCTTGGTCCGGAACGGTGATCCCATCGAACTTGAAGAGAATAATGAGGATCCGATCACCTATATGGATGCAATGCAAAGATCTGATTCTGAGAAATGGCTTGAAGCCATGAAATCTGAAATGAAGTCCATGAAGGTCAACGATGTATGGACATCGGTTGACCCACCTGAAGGGGTTAAACCCATTGGGTATAAATGGATCTTCAAAAGGAAGAGGGGCGCAGACGGAAAGGTGGAGACCTATAAAGCCCGTCTGGTTGCCAAGGGGTATCGTCAACGTTATGGTATTGACTATGACGAGATATTTTCTCCTGTGGCAATGCTCAAATCTATTCGGATAATGCTTGCAATAGCTACCCATCTGGATTATGAGATCTGGCAGATGGATGTAAAGACAGCTTTCCTGAATGGAGAGCTAACTGAAGAGGTGTATATGATACAACCTGAAGGGTTTACATCCACAGATGAGTCCAAGGTGTGCAAGCTTTAGAGATCCATTTATGGATTGAAGCAAGCTTCTCGGAGTTGGAACATGTGTTTTGATAAGGTGATCAAAACGTATGGCTTCATTAAGAATGGAGAAGAGCCCTGCATCTATAAATGGGCAAATGGTCCAGTTGTGGTATTCCTTATCTTGTACGTGGATGACATTCTCTTAATCGGGAATGACATCCCCGCACTACAGGGAATAAAAGTTTGGTTGTCATCACAGTTCTCCATGAAGGACTTGGGTGAAGCATCCTACATCCTAGGGATGAAGATCTATAGGGATAGATCTAAAAGGATGCTTGGGTTATCCCAGTCCATGTACATAGATACTGTGCTGAAGAGGTTCAGCATGGAGAATTCCAAGAAGGGCTATCTACCGATAGGCCAAGGAATTTCTCTCTCTAAGAAGGATTGTCCGACAACTCCTGAAGAGAGAGAGCGTATGAGTAGAGTCCCATATGCTTCAGCCGTGGGATCTATCATGTACGCCATGACATGTACAAGACCAGATGTGGCATACTCACTAAGAGTAGTGAGTAGATACCAATCTGATCCTGGAGAAAACCACTGGAAAGTGGTTAAAGCCATCCTTAAGTATTTGAGAAATACTAAGGACCAATGGTTGATTTATGGCGAGTCAGATCTGAAACTTGTGGGGTTCACAGACTCTAGCTTCCAATCTGACCATGATGACAGCAGGAGTGTGTCGGGTTATATCTTTACTCTGAATAGTGGAGCCATATGCTGGAAGAGTTCCAAGCAGCATACTGTGGCAGACTCTGTTTGTGAAGCGGAGTATATCGCAGCATCAGATGCCGTGAAGGAAGCTGTGTGGCTGAGGAAATTCATCAACGAGCTCGGAGTAGCACCCTCCCTCGATGGTCCGGTCTTGCTCTACTGCGACAGCACTGGTGCCATAGCTCAGGCGAAAGAACCCAAAGCACATCAGCGGATGAAGCACATCTTGCGCCGCTTCCACCTGGTCCGGGAGATCGTGGATCGAGGTGACGTCGACCTTCAGAAGATCGATGGAAAGGAGAACCTAGCCGACCCCTTCACTAAAGCCCTGGCAATAAAGGAGTTCGACAACCACAAGTCGAAGATGGGTATTAGATACTGTGCCGAGTGGCTTTAGGATAAGTGGAAGTTGTTGGAAAATGTGTCCCAAAAAGCCAATCGTCAAGCTGTTGACGGTTGAGCAACCAAGTATTGTAATTGATTTGTTAATAAATAAAATATATTTGGCATCTTCATCATAAGCTTTCATCTTCTAATGAACTCCGTTGTTATGATGAAGTCCTTAGGACTATTTAGGTTCGATAAAGAGAGGATTTATCGATTAGTCCTTAAAACTGTTCACGACCAAATGATAGGCTGTTAATAAGGACGACAGCTTTTATCGAGCATAGGTCGCTGTAGGCCATATGGGTTGGTTGTCCTCTTAACCAAGGAGTGTGGAGACACTGGTATGGCATGCAGGTGAGATGTAAGGGTACATCATCATTGAACGTGACCAACTCCAGAGCATTCTGCTGTCGAGAATGTCTCTGATGGGATATAGGTATAAGTGTCCTTTAGACTTGAGATCGCCTCAGTGACTTGCAAGCAACTCACTGTGCTTTGGTACTGGACTAACTGAATTTCTAATTCAGGGACGGAAGGCTTCTGGGCACAGTCAAGTACTTGCGAAGTCAGAGTGTGATCGAGATGGGATTGATCACTCCAAGAGTTGGAGAAGAATGAGTCGCTGTATTTCAATTTAGCAAAACCTTGGCCAGGGTAATCCATCAGATGGATTTGATATTTTGAAATACAATGTGGACAACCTGATCAGAGTTGACAGTTAAACTCTGGGGTGTCCTATGATCATTTTGGTCAAGGGGATGAATTATATGAAAACTATATCTGCATGGGTTCTAAGGATGTTGTTCTACACATTCGACCTATCCGATCGTCGGGTATCATTGCTAGATGGTCACTTCGATTGGCATAGAAATTTGTTCCTATGCTACCGGCTTAGGTTCGGACCTATGAGGTCACACACATTAGAGTTCATGATCCGATCGGATGGTTGATCAACGATTAAGAATCGTTCTAGGGTTAAATGATCAATACGATTGACATTTAACCCAGTGCAAGTGTTGCAGGAGGATCGATTAGCAATTCGATTGCTAATTGGCTTAATTTGATTAAGCCAATGGGCTGAGATTAAGTCTAATTAAATATGATTTAATTAGATTTATTTTGGGCTTGATTGGATCAAGTCCAATTGGTTTATTGGATAAGCCAAGTGCAAGGAAAAACTAGTCCTAGTTCAACTAGGACTTGGGTCAATCTAATTTCTAATTTGATTAGAAAATTAAATCAGATTTAAATCTAATTTAATCTGATTAAATTAGGTTTTTAATTAGGTTAAGACCTATTTTAATTAGGTTGATCTAATTTTGATTTGATTTGGTTTGGGAAACCAAATTAAAACAAGTCATGAGACAGAATCCTAGTAGGACTAGGATTCCACCTTGCGCCACATAAGCCTTCTCCACGCCCTCTCTCTTATTCAACGCCAATCTCCACTTGTTTTGTGCAACAAAAGCCCTCTCCCAGATCTCTCCCACGTTCACAAAAGGTCTCCTCTCTTCTTTCTTACATGGAAGGTGATTTGGATCAAATCTAAAAGGAATAAGTTTGGATTTTGAATTCTATGAGATAGAGTTTTAGAAATCCAAAACTCTTTCGATTTTGCACCGAATTTATCCAAATTTTTTTTTGGAATTTTCATGGCTTTTAGGGTTTACATTGTACATCCTTTGCTGGTGATCCATGTACGAAAATATGGAGGAGATGCTCAAGAGTTGGGCATCCCTTAACTTGCCATGTTTGGATAAGCCTTGACTAGGTGTTTGACCTAGACAAGGACTCTATCATATCTCTCTATATAAGACGAGTTTCTTTGTGAAATTTTAAGGAGAGATAGATATTTGAGAGGTCTTTCTTCCATCCAAAAATCAGAGGGAAATACCTTTTGGTCGTGGAGATATAAAAGATTCAAGTTTGGGTGTCTAGAGAGAAAAACGTGAAGAAGAAGAGGGTCTTCTTCTAGGGTTTTTATTTTCATATCTTTCCTCCTTCCATCTTGAGTTTCCTGAGAGCGTCTCAGATCTAAAACTCCTCCTTCTACTTTCCATCTTTGGAAGAGTCCAAATCAAGAAGAAGGAGGCACCTGATCAACCATCAAAGAAGGATCAGCGCAGTACTAGCATACTGTGCTGATTTCCTGAAGCAGGACTTCTGATCGAGATTCGTGGGCTCGTGTGGATGACTCCTAGAGGCCGAACGCATGTACAGCTTGCAACATCATCCTCAAGCCCAGATCAATAAGGTTAGAACGTCTAACTTACAAGGTAATAGATCTGATCTATTGTTTAATACATACATTAGATGTAGTATAGAAACATGTTGATATTATCAACATGTAATTCATGCTATATTTATATATTTTAATTTCTAATTTAATACCATGTAATAATCATGTAATAGGATCTTAGATCTAGGGATTTTCTGATCTTAGAAAATAAATTTTGATTTATTTTAGTCTTCCGCTGTATGATCTTGAAAAAGTTTCAAGATCTAACCCTCTTTTTCAAGATCTAACCATGAAACCCTAGATCTGGTTCCTACATTCTTGAATGCTAAAGTTAATGAGACTAGTTGGCTTTGGCATCACAGACTTGCACACATTAGCATGCATTCTCTTTCAAAATTAATTAAGAAAGAATTAGTTCTTGGTTTGCCAAAACTGAATTTTGAAAAGGATAGAATTTATGATGCATGCCAACTAGGTAAACAAACAAGAGTTTCATTTAAATCCAAAAATATTGTTTCAACTTCTAGACCTTTAGAGCTTTTGCATATGGACTTATTTTGACCTACTAGAACCACTAGTCTAGGAGGAAAATGATATGGTTATGTAATTATAGATGATTACTCTCATTTTACTTGGGTTTTCTTTTTAGCACATAAAGATGAAACTTTTCATGTTTTCACTAAATTTTACCAAAAAGTCACTAATGAGAAAGAATTTTTAATTCAAAATATTCAAAGTGATCATGGAACTGAATTTGAAAATCAAGACTTTAAAAACTTTTGTGATGAAAAGGGAATTGGCCATAACTTCTCTGTTCCTAGAACACCCCAACAAAATGGGGTAGTAGAAAGGAAAAACAGAACCTTAGAAGAAATGGCCCGTACCATACTTTGTGAAAGCAACCTTCCAAGATATTTTTGGATGGAAGCAATCAACACAGCATGTTACATTTTAAATCATGCTTTGATTAGACAAATTTTAAAGAAAACCCCCTATGAGCTTTGGAAAGAAAGAAAACCTAATATTGCATATTTTCATGTTTTTGGTTGCCGATGTTTTGTATTAAATAATGGTAAAGAAAGACTTGAAAAATTTGATGCAAAATCAGATGAAGCAATCTTTCTTAGTTACTCCTCCACTAATAAAGCTTTTAGAGTTTTTAACAAAAGAACTTTAGTAGTAGAGGAGTCCATACATGTTGTCTTTGATGAATCTAACGATCTTCCTTCAAGGAAGAATGAAGGTGTTGATGATGCAGATCCTCTTATAGAAGGAATAAAGGAGATCACTCTGAAAGATTCAACAATTCAAGAGGATGAGGAACATGAAGACAAACAGGATAAGGGAGGTGAAGAACATCAAGAACAACCTCAAGGTACAAATGACTTACCCAAAGAATGGAGGTATGTTCACAATCACCCTAAGGAGCTAATTATTGGTGATCCTATGCATGGGGTAAAAACTCGTTCTTCACTTAAAGATGTATTTAATCATTGTGCTTTTGTCTCTCATCTTGAACCAAAAACTATTGAAGAAGCTGAAAATGATTATAATTGGATTAATGCAATGCAAGAGGAACTTAATCAATTTGAAAGAAATAATATATGGACTTTGGTATCAAGACCTAAAAATTATTCAATAATTGGCACAAAATGGGTCTTTAGGAACAAATTAGATGAAGATGAAAATGTAATAAGAAATAAAGCAAGATTGGTTGCTAAAGGTTATAATTAAGAAGAAAGAATTGATTTTGATGAGACCTTTGCACCTGTTGCCAGATTAGAGGCCATTAGACTTCTACTTGCATATGCTTGCTTTATGAAATTTAAATTATTTCAAATGGATGTCAAAAGTGTATTTTTGAATGGATATATTGCTGAAGAAGTCTATGTAGAATAACCCCCTGGTTTTGAAAATCATGCTTTTTCTAATCATATTTTTTAATTAAATAAAGCTTTATATGGATTAAAACAAGCACCTAGGGCTTGGTATGATAGGCTAAGCTAATTTTTACTAAATAATGGTTTTTCAAGAGGTAATGTAGACACAACCCTCTTTATTAAAAGAAATCAAAATGATATGTTAGTTATACAAATTTATGTTGATGACATTATTTTTGGGTCTACTAATGAATCTCTTTGTCAAGACTTTGCTAAGCTCATGCAGGGGGAGTTCGAGATGAGCATGATGGGAGAACTTACATTCTTCCTCGGACTCCAAATCAAACAAACAAAGGAAGAAATCTTCATCACCCAAAGCAAGTACACCAAGGAATTACTCAAAAGATTTGGAATGGAGAACTCCAAAGTAATTGGCACACCCATGAGCCCCTCATGTAAGCTTGACAAGGATGAAGAAGGTAAATGTGTAGACTTAAAATACTATAGAGGTATGATTGGCTCTCTATTATATTTAACTGCAAGTAGGCCTGATATCATGTTTAGTGTTTGTTTGTGTGCTAGATTTCAATCTAATCCTAAAGAATCTCACTTGAATGCTGTTAAAAGAATCCTTAGATATTTGAATGGTACTCAAACTCTAGGGTTATGGTACTCTAAGGACTCACTAATTAATTTATTAGGATATTCAGATGCTGATTTTGCTGGATGTAGATTAGATAGAAAAAGCACTAGTGGAACTTGCCAATTTCTTGGAGTTAACCTAATCTCCTGGTTTAGCAAGAAATAAAATTCGGTAGCACTGTCTACGGCTGAGGCCGAATACATTGCAACCGAAAGTTGTTGTGCTCAAATCTTGTGGATTAAGCAACAGCTCGAAGACTTTGGTATCAAACTTAATGAAACACCCATAAGATGTGACAACACTAGTGCCATAAATCTAACTAAAAATCTAATTCAACATTCAAGGTCTAAACATATTGAAATAAGACATCATTTTATAAGAGAACATGTTCAAAACAAAGATATAATTCTTGAATATATTTGCACTGAAAATTAATTAGCTGATATCTTTACAAAGGCCCTTAGTGAGGATAGATTCTGTGAAATTAGGAGAAATCTAGGAATTCTTGATCCTTATGCCTAAATATTTCTCAAAATTCCAAGAAGTCGATGTTAAAATTTCTTTGAGCTCAATTTTCATCATCTCTCTTGGACCTAAAAGCTCAAGATTATCATTCTCATAACTTGTCATTGAGCAAAATTTCTTCTCCCAAAATTTTGAATTTTTTTGGAATTTATTCATATTTTTTCTAAAATTTTATGAATCATGAGTCGACCCCCTAGGATCGACCCAATGGCATACTTGAAATTCTTTGCCAACTTCCCACAGGTTCTTTTCTTTTCAACTTAAAGCCTGTTCATGAGCCGACCCCTTCTTCTTCTTCATCTTCCTCCCTCCAAGACTCGTCGTTCTCATCTTCGCTCTCTCCAAAACCAAGAATTTAGCCCAAGATCATTCTCCCTTCACATCTCCACCTCAAATCACTCCTTGGGAAAAGAGCATCTCGCATCTTTCTCCCTTGAGTGAAGCGGTTGGAGCGTGCCCTAGCTTCCACCGTTCTTCTCAAAATTATCATTTCTCTCCACCAAAATCCCTTTCCATCCTCTAGTAACCCTCCTTCTCCTCACCCATTTGATCTTCCGAGTCTTCCTGCTTGCTTTTGTGGTGAGAATGGCCCCAAAGATGAAGCTCCCTCAAAGAAGGAAATCAGTCCGTGCGCTGGAAGAAGGCATCCGCAGAAAAAGGCAAGCTTCTCAGACCTCCTCTGCTCCCATTCCAGCTTCAACGTCTGCACCAGGTCCCTCTCAGTCTTCCCTTAACCCTAGCAAAATCTCTCTCTTTGACAGAAAGGTAGAAATCGGCAAGAATGTGGACTTTAGGTTTTTTGAAAAAGAGGGTTTCTCCTTTGGTTCAAAGATAAAAAACCAGGGTTGGGGATTTTACTGTTCTCTCAAGGAAGTTACATATATAGACTTGGTTAGAGAGTTTTATCTAAATCTGCACTATGGCAATGGAACAGTAACTTCTACTATTAAGGAAATTGATATCTGCTTAGATCCTATTATTTTGGGAGAGATTCTACATTTGCCCTGTGAGAGATATTCATACATGGAACTCCCAGTGAAGGAAGAAGGGATCAATGTAATTTTAGGAGGAACCTACTCGGGTAGTCTAAATAAATTAGAAGCCAAGATCTTGTCAATTGAAATGAGAATTCTACATCAATTAGTGACAAAACTTTTTTTTCTGAGAAGTGGTAGACATGACCTCCTTTCTGGCCGAGACATTTGTATAATGTTTCATGTGATCACTCAAACCCCCTTAAACCTCTCTGCTTTAATGATTGAGGCCATGAGAGAGACACTGAACAGATCCAAGGCACATCTGCCTTTTGGTATGGCCCTCACACTGGTTTTCAGGAGGTTTGGAGTCAGTTTTGAGGGGGAGGCATCTGCTAAGCTTTCTCACACAGACACCATCAACCAACACACTCTGCACCGCATGGGATTCACTAGGATTGATGGTGGTTGGATCAAGGGTACAGAAGAAAGAGCTGAGGATAGAGTTGAGGACAGAGCTGAGGAAGAAGGTCCCTCATCACCTCTCCATGACTTCAGGGCAGCATCTCCAGATATCCAGTTTGTTTCAGATCTAGAGGCTGGCCCTTCAGAGTCCACCAGGAGGTACACACCAGTTCAGCAGCCAGACAGTAGAGCACCTCCTTCAGAGTTCAGATTGGCTAATGATCAGATTGAGCAGATTTCTCAGCATGTGGCTTCCTTGCTTTCTCGTCAGTGGAGCACTTCTACATTTGCACCGGGATCCACATCATTAGATACATCTGATCAAACCTTGATCCCCCATATCTTCACTATATTTCAGTTGATCTCAGATCAGTCTGTTCGGATTCAGCAGCTCGAGGATTGTATTTTGAGACTGACTGGGAGAGTACTTGACTTGTAGGGGCAAGTCTTAGCTTTGGCCCATCCTCAACCATAGGAGTGCACTATTGAGGTCACAGACCTTACTGCGGAGGCTGGCAGACTCAGAGGTGTATTGGAGGATGGTTATGAGTTCTTGAGTAGAGAGATCAAAGGCTCTAGTGAGCATGCTTCTACACAGTTCACTGCACTGCTTCAGTCTGTTTCGAGAGCTCTGAACGTTCTTAATTCCATCAGGCCCTCTCTTACAGTCCAGTCTTTGGCCTCTCAACGTTCTCAGCCTTCAGGATCATCTCGCCCACCTACTCGTGCCAGCACCTCCACTCGTGGCAGAGGCAGACGGGGTAGAGGATGAGCTCTTGGTCGTGATCCATCATCTCCCCACCCCATCTCTGATACATCTGATTCTGATCCATAGAGTCATGTGTTCTACTAGATCCTTGTTGTTAGTCATGTCTGTTGTTCTTTCTAGGATCTATCTTTTGGGCCATGTAATGATATTAACTAGTTGACTTTTATGAAATATGTATTGGAACAGCTATGGTATCAATTATCTTTTAATTATATATCTTCTCCTTGTTGCTAATTCATATCTATGGTACTCAATGGCATACTTTGTTTAATGATTGCTGTATTCAGGGGGAGCAAACATTAATGATTAGCACAAGAAGTTTGAAGAAACACTAAAGAGAAAATGTATTCAAAAAAGAGAGATAAATACAATGTTTGATGATGTCAAAAAGGGGGAGAAATTAATGAAAAATATCAAAAGCAAGATTATTAAATGACTAAAAAATACAATGAGTGAATTGCTAAGCAAAAGTATCAAAAGAGAGATAAATACAAAACTTAATAATAAAATGAGTGAATTGGGAGAAAATGAATGAATTGCTAAGCAAAGCAAATGAGCAACCTTTAAATTTACTTCTTAGACATGCTCTGATATGCTTTAAAAATTAGACATACTCTGATACATCTTAAAATTTGACATGCTTTGACATGCTTTAAAAATTAATTCTTAGGCATGCATTGATACACTTGTTGGTGCAAAAATCCGCTTGCACCGGAGAAGCTGGAGTCGAGGGAGTCGCGGTCGCCGCCGGGACATGCAAAGGAAGTCTAAACCGGAGATGGGGTTGCTCCGGCAAGACCCTCCGACGCTCAAGTCAGTTCTCTGTCTCAACAAGAATGGAGTGCTCGAACGGAGAATTTAGCAGAGTTTTTAGGTAAAGAATTAGGGCTTATAGAATAACGTATCTGAAGTCCCCTTTATATAGGCAGTGGGCTCAACAGACTGATAGTGACGTTCATAACCGTCTCGTAGTGGGCTGCCCACCGTCAGAAGGAATTTACTGCGAGGAGTAGTGGAGTAGACCCGTGGCCCTCACTGCAGCGCGCCATGTGGAGTCTGCTGCAGGGAGTGGAGCGACGTCCGTTGTCGCGACTTGCCAGCAGATGGAAGGATCGTATCGTATTCATTACAGGAGGTGGAGCAGAATCGTGAGCATCATAGCAGCCTGCCCGGGAATAATGGAGCCGCGCGGGATCCATCGCAGGAAGTGGAGCAGAGTCGTGGCCGTCATAGCGGTCTGTCAGGGGATGATGGAGCTGCGCAGAATCCGTCATGGAGAGTGGAGCAGGATCACGGTGGTTGCTGGGTTGCGCCAGAAAGTACAGGTTTGTCGGCTGAAGTTCGGCAGTGGTCGGAACTGGTAACGGAGCCTAGCTCCCGTAGGAGCTCGGGCGGAGCCCTCCTTGTGGTTGAGGTCGTGGACGGAGCTCGACTCCCGCAGGAGTCCTGGCGGAGTCCTCCTTGAGGCCGGGGTCGTGGACAGAGCTCGACTCCTGTAGGAGTCCTGGTGGAGTCCTCCTTGAGGTCGGGGTCGTGGGCGGAGCTCGGCTCCCGTAGGAGTCCTGGCGGAGTCCGATAGTTGAAGTTGGCGACGGAGCCCGGCTCCCGTAGGAGTCCGAGCAGAGTTGTTCTGTAGTCGATGTCGGTGACGGAGTCCGGCTCCCGTAGGAGTCCGGGCGGAGTTGTTCTGTAGTCGATGTTGGCGACGGAGCCCGGCTCCCGTAGGAGTCCGGGCGGAGTTGTTCTGTAGTCGATGTTGGCGACGGAGTCCGGCTCCCGTAGGAGTCCGAACGGAGTTGTTCTGTAGTCGATGTTGGCGACGGAGCCCGACTCCCGTAGGAGTCTGGGCGGAGTCCTCCTGCAATCAAAGTCAGGTGCGGAGTCCGGCTCCCGTAGGAGTCCGGACGAAGCTTACCGGTAGTTGAAGTTGGCGATGGAGCCTGGCTCCCGTAGGAGTCCGGGTGGAGTTGTTCTGTAGTCGATGTTGGTGACGGAGCCCGGCTCCCGTAGGAGTCCGGGTGGAGTTGTTCTGTAGTCGATGTTGGCGACGGAGCCCGGCTCCCGTAGGAGTCCGGGCGGAGTTGTTCTGTAGTCGATGTTGGCGACGGAGCCTGGCTCCCGTGGGAGTCCAGACGGAGTCCTCCTGCAATCAAAGTCAGGTGCGGAGTCCGGCTCCCGTAGGAGTCCGGACGAAGCTTACCGGTAGTTGAAGTTGGCGACGGAGCCCGGCTCCCGTAGGAGTCCGGGCGGAGTTGTTCTGTTGTCAATGTCGGCGATGGAGCCCGGCTCCCGTAGGAGTCCGGGCGGAGTTGTTCTGTAGTCGATGTTGGCGACGGAGCCCGACTCCCATAGGAGTCCGGGTGGAGTTGTTCTGTAGTCGATGTTGGCGACGGAGCCTGGCTCCCGTAGGAGTCCGGGCGGAGTCCTCCTACAATCAAAGTCAGGTGCGGAGTCCGGCTCCCGTAGGAGTCCGGACGAAGCTTACCGGTAGTTGAAGTTGGCGACGGAGCCCGGCTCCCGTAGGAGTCCGGGCGGAGTCCTCCTGCAATCAAAGTCAGGTGCGGAGTCCGGCTCCCGTAGGAGTCCGGACGAAGCTTACCGGTAGTTGAAGTTGGCAACGGAGCCCGACTCCCGTAGGAGTCTGGGCGAAGTTGTTCTGTAGTCGATGTCGGCGACGGAGCCCGGCTCCTGTAGGAGTCCGGACGGAGTTGTTCTGTAGTCGATGTTGGCGACGGAGCCCGACTCCCGTAGTAGTCCGGGCGGAGTTGTTCTGTAGTCGATGTTGGCGACGGAGCCCGGCTCCCGTAGGAGTCTGGGCGGAGTCCTCCTACAATCAAAGTCAGGTGCGGAGTCTGGCTCCCGTAGGAGTCCGGATGAAGCTTACCGGTAGTTGAAGTTGGCGACGGAGCCCGGCTCCCGTAGGAGTCCGGGCGGAGTCCTCCTGCAATCAAAGTCAGGTGCGGAGTCCGGCTCCCGTAGGAGTCCGAACGAAGCTTACCGGTAGTTGAAGTTGGCGACGGAGCCCGGCTCCCGTAGGAGTCCGGGTGGAGTTGTTCTGTAGTCGATGTTGGCGACGGAGCCCGACTCCCGTAGGAGTTCGGGCGGAGTTGGCTTCTTGTTGAGAACTTTGGCTGAGGGTATTTTATACCCAACACCAGTCCCCCTAGTTTCGAGTTTGAATTTCGAATGAAGGAAGTACAGAGAGACTGGCACAGCCGAAGTTGTCCCCTCGAATCCTGCGCACGACCGCCTCTAGATATTTTGGCATTAAATGTGCGCGTGCTGGAGTCTTTTCGAATCAGGGCGATACGAAGGGACTCTTCAAAATTCCCATAGGTACACTGGCCCAGGTACGATGCAATAATAGTCCTGCCAACCTCAGCCGCTTTCAGCCGCCTGCCATAGTGAGTGGGACACGTGTCGAGCGCGGGCTGGCCTGAGGAGATTCACGATCATTATAGCACCGGATCCCAGGGTCTATTTAAATCCGTGCTCCCACTTTTGGAGCCCTTACCCTGCTTCAGAATTTTAACAGTGTCTGCCTTCCCTTCAAGAGTCCTGATTCAGTTGATATCTTCTCGAGCCGTAGGCGCCCTCCAAATCATCCCAGTCTTCGTCCTTCTGGTCCCTCAGAGCGATCTAGGTTAGTTCCAGCACCTTCATCTTTCTTCCCGCCGCTTAGGGACCACTTTTTTGCCATTATTTTTTGGTGTTCCCCCCAGTCAGTTTCCTGTGACCCCTCGCCCCTCATCCTGTCCGTCTTCACCGGGATCTTTAGAGCCCTCATTCGAAGTCACTCGAAATGTCGTCCGGCTCTTCCGCTCCTTGCAGTTTTGGAAGTTCTTCCACCTCGAACCCCCAGGTCCCTTGCTCTGTAGACGAACCTGCGTCTGGGACTGGGCTCCACCCGATTTTTGCGTCGGGCGCCATTCCATGTTCTCTGACTCCGGAGGAACTCCTTCTGATAAGGGTTCAGTATGGGGTTCCTCCGGAGTATGACCTGGAGTTGTCTAGCCCTTCTGACCGGGCTAGCACTCCTCCACTCGATCGTTTTTGCCTGTACCAGGAGGCATTCCGTGCCGGGCTCCGGCTTCCACTTCCATCCTTTGTTGTCGCCCTCTTTCGCTTCTTAGACATCTCCTTGGCTTCTGTGGCCCCGAATTCTTTTAGGTTTTTGATAGGATTTCTCTTCCTTTGCGACGTAGTCAAGGTCCAACCGTCCCTCTCCCTGTTTAGGCACTTCTATACTTTCAAGCGCCATCCTTCGGCAAAGGACTGGTGGTACTTCTCCTCCCAGTTTGGCAAGAAGGGGTTGCTGAAAGGTGCCCCTTCTTCAATCCACAATTGGAAGGAGAAATACCTCTTCGTCCACTGCCCGACCCTGAGGCTGGGCCTGCCCCCCTGGGGCTCTCTGAGGGATTCTGTTCGTCGGGCCCCTAGTCTGGGGGAGGATGACCTCCAGGCTGCCCGAAAGCTTCTTGCCTATTCCGCTCCTTCCCTTCCCAATCTTCTGAGGGAGCAATTTCTTTTCAACATCGGCCTGAGCCCCCAGGATCCTGCGAGTATTCATCTTTTCCTTTATCTTCTCTTTTCATGCCTTTCTTCTTTTTCTTTCCCTTTTTACCTCTTCTTCCTTCTCTCTCTTTTTCCCCTTTGTTTCTTTCTTTCTTTCTTCCCCCCCTTTTTTTTTTTTCGATCTTTGACCCTTGATTGATTGGTTTGCTTCTTTTTCTTCTTTCTTTTTCTTCCCTTTTTTTTTTTTTTTTTTTTTTTTAAGGAATGGACGCCGAAGCAGCGCGGATGCTTGCCAGGGGCCTCAGGGCCCACAAGAGAAAGGGCGTCGCGACCTCCGGATCGGCGAAGAGGGCCAGGGCGGAGGAGTCGAGCTTGGCCGCACCCGCCCAGGCGGCCCCAGCGATTGACATTCCCTTGGATGCCGAGGCAACGGCTCCCCGGGCCTCCTCGAGGAGTCCGCCGACTGGGGCCCCTGCTTCGGGGGTCCGCTCCACGGAGGCGCCCGTGGTCGAGAGGGGGAAGAGGAAGAAATCGGTGGCCCGCAGGGTGAGTAGCCACCGAACTACCGCCGATGAGTCCCTATGCTCCGAAGAGGGGCCGGTGAATCCCTTCAATGATAGGGATTTGATCAGGCGGTTGATCGATGGCTGTATCTTGCCCGACGTCGTCGAGAGGATCGACCGCGTCGATCCTGAGCAGCGGGTCTGGGACTCTTTGGGGTCCTTCCTTGAGGCAAGCAAATCTTTATTCACCTGGCTATCCGGCCTTTGTCCTGATCCCCCGCCGCCCTTGCAGATTGGGCACCAGCTCCTCGCCAATATGGAGGCGGTGAACCGTGCGAGGAGGGACATCCTCCAGGTGGAGGAGCGCTGCCGGGCCGAGGTTGCTCGCCTCCAAGCAAAGACGGCCGAAGTAGCCACCCTCCAAGAGGCCCTGAAAAGAGAGAAACAAGCCCGGGAGGAGGAGGGGCAGACCTTGGAGGAATCGGCGAGAAAGGCAGAGGCCTAGGTTGCCAATTTGATTGAGCAGACTCCAGTCCTGGTCTCGGAGGCCAGGGCTCTCGCGGTGGAGGAGTTCAAGGCCTCCGTGGAGATGAGGGACCTGAACGTCCAATTCGGCCAGGAGGTGTTCATCAAGGGGTTTGAGCTCTGCTAGGAGAAGGTGGCCAAAAAAATTTTCGGAGCTCGACCTCAGCTTCCTAGGCGAGGAGTTCGAAGACGAGGCCGGTTCCTCGCCAGCTGCTACTGCTGTTGCAACTCCATTGCCGGGGACGCCGAGTTCTCCAACCCCCACCCCCGAGGTCTGAGACCTCCGACCTTGAATTTTTATTTCATCGCAATTTTTTTTTCTTTTTTGTCTTCAATAAAGCTAAATTTTTTATCGCAGATGGCTTCTCCTCCTTCCCCTTCTTCTCTTTGTTTTTCCTCCTGCGATGAGTCATGCTTTGACGCCTTTGCCTTCCGATGGTAGTGTCCTGCAGAAGCACTTTCCCTGCCCCTAGGGGTCCCACTGAAGTCGACGATCCAGTGGCTGAAGAAGGAAGTCCTTCACTTGACAAAGAAGTCAAAGAAGATGGAAAGCGAGCTCCGCAGATTAAGGAACGGTCATTCTGAAGCCACCGCGGAGGCCACCCACTTTCGAAATCTCCACGTGAAAGGGATCATGGAGTATAGCCAGAGGAAGACGGATTTCACGAAGGAGCTTGAGGAATACAAGAAGAGCGCCAGCGACCGAATTTGGGCTCAGGCTGCCAGGATTAGTGCCCTCAAGGTGGAACTATCAGCCGCGAAGGGGAAGATCGGCCAGCTGGAAGGAAGTTCGTCCCGGCTCTTGGCTCGAGTCGATGGCGACCAGGAGTGGTCGAAGAAGGTCTCCGACCTTCAGCGGCAGCTTCAGGATGCCGAGGTGAGCCACGACGTGCATCGGGCTAGCTGGCGCAGGCAGGTGGAGGAATATAAAGGGAGGCTTATGGCGGCGACCGACGAAGTCGCCCATCTCCAGAGATAGCTGGCCAACAGGGCTCAGCTTACTTTCGCCCGGGATTCTAATGAACTCCAGTCCCTGAGAGAAACCATCGAAGGGATTTCCGTTGCCCTCGGGGACAAGACGGCTGAGCTGCAACAACTGAAGATCCAGCTGGCGTACGAGCAGCGGGCCATCGCGGATGCAGAGGCGGAATCCGAGGTCTTGAGGAAGAGGCGTCGAGAGGCGGAGGTCGAGAGCCAGCAACTTCGTAGGGCACTCCAGGACGCGCTGCAGAAGAGGGGGGAGCTAGAAGAAGAAATTGAGAATCTGAGGCAGCACTGGATGAGGGATGGACCAGGTAACTCCAGATCGGAGTTAGCAGAGCCTCCTTAGAGCTCTTTTCATCCTTCCATCTTTTCATGTATATGCTTTCCTCTTTGTTGTTTTGTCCCGCTTTTATCATTTTGCTTTTCTTTTCTTGACCTTCCGGGCTTTGTAGTGTGTATCTCAGAAATGGAATGAAAAGGGTATTTTGTGTTACCTCATTTGCACGTTGTATTAAATTATCATCCGCCGAACTTTTCTTGTCGTTCAACTCGTCTGATGTTGGCGTCGCTAGGAGGCGCCCAGTCGTCGATGCGTTAGCTCGCCTTCCTCGTCGTACGTGGCCGCAAGCCCGAGTTTGATGGTCCGGACTCTGCATTACTTCGGGGACATCACTGTCTTTTTGACCTGTGTCGGGAGTCTTCTTAGAGGCCGGGGTGTTTGGTAGGAACCTCCCGACTTTGTTGGGATGAGGTTCTTTAGGTCTTTGGTGTGGCTCATCCTTCATCTGTTTCCGTCGTAATTCGTTACCCTTTCTTTTTGATTTTTCTCCTTTTCTCAGAGTGAGGGCCCTCCCCTCGCTTTTTGCGGGG
Source organism: Elaeis guineensis (assembly GCF_000442705.2). Taxonomy (NCBI): domain Eukaryota; kingdom Viridiplantae; phylum Streptophyta; class Magnoliopsida; order Arecales; family Arecaceae; genus Elaeis; species Elaeis guineensis. The sequence goes on from NC_026002.2 coordinate 83,695,633, forward strand.
TTGCACGGGAGCATGGAGGTACCGCAGAGGGGCTCTCTCCCCCTTTTTTTTTTTTTTTTTTTGATCTTGTCGGGTGGCCGGGTTTCGTCACCATTGGGATTCCCCTCCAGTTCCTGCAGGGGTGCGTAAGGGCCATTGCCAGGGCGGGCAGAGGCTTCCTTACTGCGGAAGTCGTGGGTGGAGCCCGGGTCTCGTAGGAGTCCGGGTGGAGTCTCCCTCGCTGCAGAAGTCACGGATGGAGCCCGGCTCCCGTAGGAGTCCGGGCGGAGCCTCCCTTGCTGCAGAAGTCACGGATGGAGCCCGGCTCCCGTAGGAGTCCGGGAGGAGCCTCCCTTGCTGCAGAAGTCATGGATGGAGCCCGGCTCCCGTAGGAGTCCGGGCGGAGCCTCCCTTGCTGCAGAAGTCACGGATGGAGCCCGGCTCCCGTAGGAGTCCGGGCGGAGCCTCCCTTGCTGCAGAAGTCACGGATGGAGCCCAGCTCCCGTAAGAGTCCGGGCGGAGTCTCCCTGGCCGCAGAAGTCACGGGTGGAGCCCGGCTCCCGTAGGAGTCCGGGCGGAGCCTCCCTTGCTGCAGAAGTCACGGATGGAGCCCGGCTCCCATAGGAGTCCAGGCCTTCGACCTTGCTTAAGTCGGGGCGAGGTTCTCCCCCCGTTCTCGATATGGCTGTGGGGGTGCGTTAGGGCACTGTAAGGCCTCTCCCCCCATCCGGTCTAAAAGAACCGGGCCTTTGACTTTGCTCATGTCAGGATGAGGTTCTCCTCCTGTTCCTGACATGGCTGTGGGGGCACATTAGGGCGCTGCAAGGCCTCTCCCCCCATCCGGTCTAAAAGAACCGGGCCTTTGACTTTGCTCATGTCAGGATGAGGTTCTCCTCCTATTCCTGACATGGCTGTGGGGGCACATTAGGGCGCTGTAAGGCCTCTCCCCCCATCCGGTCTAAAAGAACCAGATCTTTGACTTTGCTCATGTCAGGATGAGGTTCTCCTCCTGTTCCTGACATGGCTGTGGGGGCACATTAGGGTGCTGTAAGGCCTCTCCCCCCATCCGGTCTAAAAGAATCGGGCCTTTGACTTTGCTCATGTCAGGACGAGGTTCTCCTCCTATTCCTGACATGGCTGTGGGGGCACATCAGGGCGCTGTAAGGCCTCTCCCCCCATCTGATCTAAAAGAATCGGGCCTTTGACTTTGCTCATGTCAGGACGAGGTTCTCCTCCTATTCCTGACATAGCTGTGGGGGCACATCAGGGCGCTGTAAGGCCTCTCCCCCCATCCGATCTAAAAGAATCGGGCCTTTGACTTTGCTCATGTCAGGACGAGGTTCTCCTCCTATTCCTGTCATGGCTTTGTTTTGGATGTTTGAAGGGGTCATATCCAGTCGTGACAAATCCACGCTAAATGGGAGGAACACGTTAAGTAGAAAGGAATTTAAATTTAAGGTGAAATCGTAAGTGATACATTTACAGATTTTTCGAGTTCCACGGTTGCGGGAGGTCTGCTCCTCCTTGAGGCCCTCTGGTGATGGAGTCGATGGTCCCGATGGGGGGTCGATCCCCTGGTTGCTCCTCCTTTCTTGGCGGTTCAGGGTGCGGAAGGGCCCTTGGCTGATCTCCTCTACACTCGGACCTGCGTCGGATGAACCTATCGAGTCGACTTTGTCGAATGAGCTCCTCGATCTCATCCCGGAGCTGGATGCATTCCTCTGTGTCGTGGCCGTGGTCGCGGTGGTAGAGGCAAAACTTGTTGGGGTTGCGCTTCCCGGGGTGTGTGCGCATCCTCTCCGGCCTAGGGAGCTGCTCCCTGACCTCCATCAGTACCTGGGCCTTCGAGGCGTTGAGGGGGGCGTAGTTGCAGAATCTCCCTGGTGGGGAACCCCATCGAACCCCACGATCCGGACTTCTCTGCCTACGCACCCGGGGTTGAGTATGGGCGTGCTTGTGCCCAGGAGGGGATCGAGAACGCGGCCGGGCTTCCCTTGGCCTTTTTTCAATTGCGGGCTTATTCGAGCCTCCCGCTTGCCGCTCTCTCGCTGTCTCTTCATCCTTCATTTTGAAGGCTTCTTCTGCTCGGGCGTATCCTTCAGCCCGAGCCAGTAAATCAGCAAAATCCCTGGGGTACTTCTTCTCCAGGGAGAATAAAAGGTCATTCTTCTGAAGGCCACCCTTCAGGGCGGCCATTGCAACTGATTGGTCCAAGTTTCGGACCTCTAGCGCCGCGACGTTGAAACGGTTGATGTAGGCCCGAATGGACTCTCCTTCCCTCTGTTTGATATTGATGAGGGACTCCGAACCCTTCCGGGGGCACCGGCTGCTGACAAAATGGGCCACAAATTGGTGGCTCATTTGATCGAAGGAAAAGATGGTACCCGATTTCAAAGCCGAGTACCAATTCCTCGCCGCTCCCTTCAAGGTGGATGGGAAGGCCCGACATAGAATAGCGTCGGAAGCACCGTGAAGCAGCATCATCATCCGGAAGGCCTCCAGATGATTAACCGGGTCCGAAGTCCCATCGTAGCTTTCGAACTGGGGGAGCTTGAAGTTTGGCGGGATCGGTTCCTGCATGATCATTTGAGAGAAGGGAGGGTCAGTACAAACATCCTCACCATAAGCGGGGGGAGCATGGCGGAGCTCTTCGATCCGTCAGTTCATCTCCTGGAGCCTCCGGTCCAGGAAATCCTTCCGACTTCGAGTCTCGAGGGTCCTCTGGCAGAATGGGGGCAGGGATCTTCCAGGGGTGGAGTCGTGGTCCGATTGAGGGCTCTCCACCCTCGGGTTCATTTTCCCAGGAAGGATAGGGCGGCTGGCCCAGGTGGCCCACCCCACCGTCGGATTCTGGTGTTCCGGGGATGCCCTTTTCGGGTGTACTGATGCCTGCGGCTGCTGCTGCTGCATAGCCTGCACAGCTTCTGTGAGGCCTCTGACCTGCTGCGCTAGTAGGTCAAACTGCTCCGCGTCGACCGCCACCGCCGGAGGAGGAGGAGGAGGTTGAGAAATAGGAGGAGAGGCTGGAGCCTGAGATCTGGCCGTGGAGGCCGTGGACCGTCGCGTGGACGCCTTGCGGGGAGGCATCGAGTAAGGATCCCGTGGGGGAAACAAGGAATGGGTGCCGAAGGAGATGGTCGGAGGTGGCTCCATTGAGCGCTCTTTTAAGAACAAGGGTACTGCGAAGACACAGCCCTCCTTCTAGCGCCAATCCTGTTGGTGCAAAAATCTGCTTGCGCTGGAGAAGCTGGAGTCGAGGGAGTCGCGGTCGCCGCCGGGACCTGCAAAGGAAGTCTAAACCGGAGGTGGGGTTGCTTCGGCAAGATCCTTCGATGCTCAAGTCAGTTCTCTACCTCAACAAGAATGGATTGCTCGAACAGAGAATTTAGCAGAGTTTTAGGTAAAGAATTAGGGCTTATAGAATAACATATCTGAAGTCCCCCTTATATAGGTGGTGGGCTCAACAGACTGATAGTGACGTTCATAACCATCTCGTAGTGGGCTGCCCACCGTTAGGAGGAATTTGCTGCGAGGAGTAGTGGAGTAGACCCGTGGCCCTCACTGCAGCGCGCCACATGGAGTCTGCTGCAGGGAGTGGAACGGCGTCCATTATCGTGACTTGCCAGCGGATGGAAGGATCATACCGTATCCATTACAGGAGGTGGAGCAGGATCATGAGCATCATAGCGGCCTGCCCGGGAATAATGGAGCCACGCGGGATCCACCGCTGGAAGTGGAGCAGAGTCGTGGCCGTCATAGCGGTCTGTCAGGGGATGATGGAGCTGCACAGAATCCATCGTGGAGAGTGGAGCAGGATCACGGTGGTTGCTGGGTTACGCCAGAAAGTACAGATTCGTCGGCTGAAGTTCGGCAATGGTCGGAATTGGTAACGGAGCCTGGCTCCCGTAGGAGCCCGGGCAGAGCCCTTCTTATGGTTGAGGTCGTGGACGGAGCTCGGCTCTCGCAGGAGTCTTGGCGGAGTCCTCCTTGAGGCCGGGGTCGTGGACGGAGCTTTGCTCCCGTAGGAGTCCTGGCGGAGTCCTCCTTGAGATCGGGGTTGTGGGTGGAGCTCGGCTCCCGTAGGAGTCCTGGCGGAGTTCGGTAGTTGAAGTTGGCGATGGAGCCCGGCTCCCATAGGAGTCCGGACGGAGTTGTTCTGTAGTCGATGTCGGCGACGGAGCCCGACTCCCGTAGGAGTCCGAGTAGAGTTGTTTTGTAGTCGATGTTGGCGACGGAGCCCGGCTCCCATAGGAGTCCGGGTGGAGTTGTTCTGTAGTCGATGTTGGCGATGGAGCCCGGCTCCCGTAGGAGTCCGGGCGGAGTTGTTCTGTAGTCAATGTTGGCGACGGAGCCCGGCTCCCGTAGGAGTCCGGGCGGAGTCCTCCTGCAATCAAAGTCAGGTGCGGAGTCCTGCTCCCGTAGGAGTCCGGACGAAGCTTACCGGTAGTTGAAGTTGGCGACGGAGCCCGGCTCCCGTAGGAGTCCGGGCGGAGTTGTTCTATAGTCGATGTCGGCGACGGAGCCCGGCTCCCGTAGGAGTCCGGGTGGAGTTGTTCTGTAGTCGATGTTGGTGACGGAGCCCGGCTCCCGTAGGAGTCCGGGCGGAGTTGTTCTGTAGTCGATGTTGGTGACGGAGCCCGGCTCCCGTAGGAGTCCGAGCAGAGTCCTCCTGCAATCAAAGTCAGGTGCAGAGTCCGGCTCCCGTAGGAGTCCGAACGAAGCTTACCGGTAGTTGAAGTTGGCGACGGAGCCCGGCTCCCGTAGGAGTCCGGGCGGAGTTGTTGTGTAGTCGATGTCGGCGACGGAGCCCGGCTCCCGTAGGAGTCCGGGTGGAGTTATTCTGTAGTCGATGTTGGCGATGGAGCCCAGCTCCCGTAGGAGTCCGGGCGGAGTTGTTCTGTAGTCGATGTTGGTGATGGAGCCCGGCTCCCGTAGGAGTCCGGGTGGAGTCCTCCTGCAATCAAAGTCAGGTGCGAAGTCCGGCTCCCGTAGGAGTCCGGACGAAGCTTACCGGTAGTTGAAGTTGGCGAAGGAGCCCGGCTCCCGTAGGAGTCCGGGCGGAGTCCTCCTGCAATCAAAGTCAGGTGCGGAGTCCAGCTCCCGTAGGAGTTCGGACGAAGCTTACCGGTAGTTGAAGTTGGCGATGGAGCCCGGCTCCCGTAGGAGTCCGGGCGGAGTTGTTCTGTAGTCGATGTCAGCGATGGAGCCCGGCTCCCATAGGAGTCCAGGCGGAGTTGTTCTGTAGTCGATGTTGGCGATGGAGCCCGGCTCTCGTAGGAGTCCGGGCGGAGTTGTTCTGTAGTCGATGTTGGCGACGGAGCCCGGCTCCCATAGGAGTCCGGGCGGAGTCCTCCTACAATCAAAGTCAGGTGCGGAGTCCGGCTCCCATAGGAGTCTAGACGAAGCTTACCGATAGTTGAAGTTGGCGATGGAGCTCGGCTCCCGTAGGAGTCCGGGCAGAGTCCTCCTGCAATCAAAGTCAGGTGCGGAGTCCGGCTCCCGTAGGAGTCCGGACGAAGCTTACCGGTAGTTGAAGTTGGCGACGGAGCCCGGCTCCCGTAGGAGTCCGGGCGGAGTTGCTCTGTAGTCGATGTTGGCGACGGAGCCCGACTCCCGTAGGAGTCCGGGCGGAGTTGGCTTCTTGCTGAGAACTTCGGTTGAGGGTATTTTATACCCAACAACACTTAATTGTTAAACATGCTCTGATACTAAAACTAAAATAATCAAATGAGAATGAGCAAATTTTCAAGAAATTGGAAAAACAAGCAAATGAGCAAATGCAATACTTTCAAACATGCAATTTTCAAATTCTAATGCAAATTCTGCTTTGCTCTGATAATAAAAATAAATTTTCTACTCTGATACCAAAATCACATACTCAAATGAGTAAATTTTCAAATCATCAAGCAATAGGCAAATTATTTATGCAAATGGGCACATGTATCACTTGCCAAAAGAATCAATCTTCTTTTCAAGTAAATGCACTTATAAGTTGGTTGTAAATCTCTTATTTATCTTCAAACTACCTATAATGCATTTCATTCCTTTGAAATTCATGATTCACATAGATGCTTTTGTTCAAGTATTTTGTCATCATCAAAAAGGGGGAGATTGTTGCTCCTTAGATTGATTTTGATGATTACAAAGCAGTTGAAGGGGTACCAATGATTTTCACTTGAAAAAGACTTATTACTCTTCAGGGGCAAAATTATAATTTTATCAAAACCCTGATTTGATAGTATCAAATGATAGAACAAAAGATTTGTGATCCAATGGTAAAAATTTTATTGATTTTGGATTTATATTTTGAAAGATATGCATGATTGAAAATCATGAGTCGACCCATGAGTCGACTCATGGCACATTAGATGACTGGCACGCTGAAATTTCTGGCCGGCACAGACTTGGCACAACCTGTGAGTCGACCCATGAGTCGACCCCCAAGGTATGAGTCGACTCATGAGTCAACCTCTATGGGTCTTTTTGCCAGTTTTACAGAACCATGGATCCCGTTCACTTCTGTGACAATTTTCCATAGAGGTCGACCCATGAGTCGACCCCCAGGCATGAGTCGACTCATGAGTCGACCCCTGTGATGGGATTTTTCTGTAACGGCTAGTTTTTAATCCATTTTAAATACTTTTAATGCTCATTTAATGCAGTCTAACGGCTCTTTTTCAGTCTAGAATGATTTTCACTATTTCTTAAAGCTATGAAAGGGACAAAAAGGTGGGAATCAATAAGAGTATTCAAGAAGAGAGATTTTGAAAAAGGGGTTTCAAGCAAACTTTTCAGCCCTAAGCAAGAGCTCATTCAAAGCTTTAAAGAAGCCTTTAATCCAAGCTCACCAACTCCTCAAGTGCACATTCAAGTCTCCAACCACCTTGGAAAAATTCAAAAAGGGTCTTCTTCTCTTGAGTAAAGTGTATTTAAAGTCATATTCGCTCATTAAAGGAGCTTTCTTTGTACTTATTTGTGCTATTAATTGTTATTCTTGATTTGAGTGATTGTTTTTATTTTGGAGGGGTTCCAAAACAAGGGAAGGTTGATCTGAATCTAGAATCGGAGTGTATTGGGTTGGCTTGTACCCAAAAAATAAGTGGACTAGCTTGGGATAGCTAGAGTCGGAGTTTCCGATGTTTGTATTCGGGTTGAATACAAGATTAGTGGATTGAAATTCCCAAGTAGGAGCTTGGGAAGTGGACGTAGGTGCAAGGTTGGCACCGAACCACTATAAATCTTTTTGTTTGGTGTGTGTCCAATTGCTCTTCTTTATCTCTTCATTATTCTCTTGCATTCTTGCTCTTGCTATTAGCCTTAAATTAATTCTACTCACTTTATCTATTTAGCTTTGTCAAACATTTCTCACAAGTCATAAGTTAAGCTTAAAATTTTTAGAAACCCAATTCACCTCCCCCCTCTTGGGTTGCATAGCTGGGCAACACAAATTCTTGTGAATTTTCTCCCACATAGAAGGCATCTCACACCCACTCTTGTGCATCAATTTTTGGATAAACTTGATTTGTTAGCCATTCAAATTCAAAGGGTGTTTGAATTTGAATGGATAACTTATCCCTTGCACTTTCTTGCTTATCCATCTTGTGCGCCACTTATCATACATGAGAAAGAGTTTCTCATGAAATCTTTCCATGCATAAAAAAGCCACACCACTTCTCTTCTCATGTCCAGAGTGGATAGGGATGAGTTGGTTTGTATTTGAATTCAAATTCAATTTGAATTCAAGTGTGCAACTACTTATCTTTATCCTCTCATGCGGATAAGACACGTCTTGCACTGTTTTAAAAGAGAAAGAGATGTAGGGCGTGCATAGAATTTTTTTGAGAGAAAGAAGGGGGTGTGAGAAAGCTTTCTATGTGAGGTGAAGGTCCAAAACCTTTCGAGAGAAAAGAAATGAAAAGAAATAAAAGTGGGCGTAGAGTTTTCTTGTGTACCCTAGGGTTTTGGCTTAGGGTTCGGGAAGTGAGAACGTGAGCTACAAGTGTTGTGAGCCCACCAAACTTCAGAGAAAGCATCATTCACCTCTCTACCACCTTTACTGATGATCTAGAGTATTCGAAGAGTCAGCAGACATCGATCGAAGGAGTTTGATCAACATTAGCCATCAAAAAGATGCAGTCACGAACTAGCATTCGTGAGGAGCCGATCAGATTGGGAGCTTCGTGTGGACGATCCGTAGAGGCCAAACAAGCTATGTGACTGTATTACAATGATCAGACTCTTTCGATGGTGATCAAATTTGCGACGATCGACTACCCGAACAAAGGTATTATGTTCTGAACACATAACAGTAAATTATTTACTGTTCAAATTTGAATTTTAAATTTAAATATATGCATGCTATATATCATATTTAGATCTTAGTGTAGGATAAATATATATTAATTAATTAGATTAATTAATAATTTTTACTATAAAATAGTAATTTTGAAAAAGTTTTAAAATTATCATTTTATCCCTGCACTAAAATTTCACTTCAAATGGTATCAAAGTGAGTTCTAAGATATGATATATATATTTGCATGTGTAGATTAAGTTGTAATCTAAAAGTTTAAATTTGAAATTTAAAATTCAAAATTTAAAATTTGAATTTTGAAAGTTGTTCAAAATTTAAAATTCAAAAATTTGAAATTCAAAATTCAAAATTCAAAATTTAAAATTTAAAATTTAAAATTTGAAATTTAAAATTCAAAATTTAAAAATTTGAAATTTAAAATTTGAAATTTAAAATTTGAAATTTGGTTGAAATTTTAAATTTAAAATTCAAAATTTAAAATTCAAAAATTTAAAATTTAAAATTTGAAATTTGTTTGAAATTTGAAATTCAAAATTTAAAATTTAAAATTTAAAATTTGAAATTTAAATTTTAAAATTGGTATATGTAGATATACTTGATCCAAGTAGCAAGTAATCTAATTGGGTTGGTTGCCATGGTTGTCCAGTCATAGAAAAAAAGTAGGGTTTAAAGCTCCTCTCCTTCCATTCGATGGGGTTCTCCTATGGCGGTAAGGGTACCACTGCAATTATATCCCATACAGATGAAGAAGCAAAAGGACTTAATTGTAAATGTTCAATTATAAAATTTATCATGAATATATTAGATTAGATCTAAAGGAATATTCATGATTTATTTTGATTAAGTTATTTTCTGTTATGTAATTAGCAATAGGATTGCTGTTTATGAAATGTGCTGATCTATTTGTGAAATGAGTCAACATATTTGGTGAACAGAAAATAAAACCTTTCAAATTTAAAAATTATTTTCGAAATGCCAAACCCTGACCCATCAGCTCAAATACTTAATTAAAAGAATTAAGTGTTGTCAAGTTGGTCTAAAATTATGAATTAAGACCTAAGACAATTGCATAAATTTGTGGGTCAATGGATTAGATGGATCAGGTCCATAATTGGGTTAGACCTAAGGTTAGCTTAAAGAAATAGACTAAATTAGAGTAATTGATCAAATCTAATCAAAAGTTGAATTAGATTAGGTCAAGGACACTCTAGACTCCACTCCAATAGTTGTAGTTGAATGGGTCCATGTCTTTAACTAGACCAAGATGGACTTAATTCATGGCTACTCAGTGGAACCCTATTTACTAAGTTGATCAAATTAAAACTAATGAACCGGTTGGTATCTAAGGTAAGTTCGGCAGTTTGACCAGTGGTTCTTAAGTGGGAGCTACTTGCATTGATTCGATCTCTGACGAGTTAATGGCATATCCCCACCACTGATCTCACTTACCTGGCCAACCTGGTGAGTTAGGTTTTGATTAGATCACTTGGTGATTAGGGCTCACCCATGTCATTAGGTAAATCAGTGTGACTGATTTAGGTGCTCCTAATGCCGGCTTTAATTAAATCCTTTCTAATCTGACTTGATGAAGTCAGTGGGAGGATTGAAATTGGCTGGTTAATTTCTTCTCTTCTATCCTTTAATAAAATCTTCAAAAATTAGTAGGTCCCTAAAATGATTAAGTTATAGTGATAACTAAGTCATAGCCTCCCATTAAGTGAGTGATAATGAGTCCATTAGTTTAATAATCACTGGAGGCCCAAAGGCCTGGTGCTTATTGACTAATGGAATTATCATTCATAGTATGATAATTTGGTTGGTCTTTCTGATGGTGGTCAGGTTGGCCGGCCAAAGTCGGGCCTAATCATTTATTGGTCCGATTCACCAAATCAAGTCATATTAATGGTTGGACCTAACCAAATCTTTTCAGTGGAGGCCAAAGCCTACTGATTAGGTTCTGGGGCAAAATTTATTACTAGAAGTTGTTTAGAGAAACAACTGGTTATGAACCTACCTATAGATGCATATGGGTTGACCAATCAAAGTTGGGCTCATGTATAGTCTGTGTAGATTCTAGTACCCACTAAGGAATTAAAGTAATTCCTCAAATTGGAGGTTGAGGCTACCAGTTCGAAAAAATATTAGGAGAAACTTTAGACTAAAGTTCAAGTCTTTAGTATTAATAATTTATATACTAATAGAGGTCTGCTTTTTCTTTATGCAGCTATGGCCACTACCCTGTCGCTCTGGTCATTATTAGATAATGACAAGCTCATGGGACTTAATTTCGATAGCTGGTATCGAGAATTAAAAATCATCCTTGAGCATGAGCGGATCCTTTATGTAGTAATGGATCCAGCACCTGAGGAGCCAGCTCCGAACGCTAGAGGGACGGTCCGAAACACTTACCAGAAGTGGCTCAACGACCGCACCACCGTTTGGTGCATAATGCTGGTGGCAATGAATGATGAGTTTAGCCACAGGTTCGAGAACGCCCAGCCGCAGGAGATGCTTCAAATGTTGAACGACTCCTTTGGCATGCCTGACGACATTGAAAGGCACAAAACTAGTTGTGCTATTTTCAATGCTCGGATGAAGGAAGAGGCTTCAGTCACTGATCATGTACTGTACATGATCGAAATGATTGAGCGCCTAAGTAAACTGGACTTTCCCTTGCACGAGCAGCTCGGTAAGGATGCGATCCTTAATTCTTTGCCCAAGTCCTTCCTCCCCTTCCTTACTCATTTTTGGATGACAAAGCCTGCAGTGAACTACCACGGCTTGTTGGAGTTGCTGCAGAACTTTGAGAAGGACCACCAGCTCCAAAAGAAGTTGGTGAATGTTGTGGGAGGGTCTTCTTCTGGTCGTCGATCCTTCGAGAAAGGAAAGAAGAACAAGAAGAAGAAGAATAAGAAGGTGCAGTCGCATGCTGGGACGTCTGCACAGGGTCAGACCAAGAAGCGCAAGCCCGATCAGAGCCAGGCGGAGTGCTTCTTTTGCAAGAAGCAGGGGCACTGAAAGAGAAACTGTCCTCTATACATTGCCTCTCTGGACCCAAACAGGCCGAAGAAGAAGCAAGGTAATTATATGATAATACCTTGCAACATTTTTATTTGTGATACTACTGCCTGGGTATTGGATACCGGAAGCCCTTATCATATTTGCAATTTGATGCAGGGTCTGTAGGTCAGTAGGAGATTTGATGATGGTGAGAGGTTCCTGAACGTTGGAGATGGAAGTAAAGTTTCAGTTCTAGCTTTAGGAATCATGAACCTTGTAATCAATTCTCATAATGTAATTCTGAGTGAATGTCACTATTGTCCAAGCTTTTTATTAAATATTATTTTTGTAGGCCTTTTGGCCATGTACGGTTATGAATTTTTAATAAAAAAAAATATTTACAATATCATTTTGAATGGTGTTACAATATTTGTTGGATAAATAAATAATAGAATTTACTTACGATCACAGCCTGTTAATGTGGTTCAAACCTTCGGTAAATATCCTAGAATAGATAATGTGTCAGAAGTCTACCTTTGGCATTGTAGGCTAGGTCATATCAATAAGAACAGGATAAACAGGTTGGCTCAAGAAGGAATTCTTGAAGTTGGTGATTGTGAATCACTTCCAACCTGTGAGTCCTATCTTCTTGGGAAGATGACCAAGTCACCTTTTACTGAAAAAGGTGAGAGAGCCAGTGAACTCTTGGGTCTGGTACATTATGATGTATGTGGACCCATGAGTTCAAGTGCAAGAGGTGGATATTTCTACTTCATAACCTTCACAGACGACTTATCGAGGTATGGGTATATCTACTTAATGAAGCATAAGTCAGAGTCGTATGAAATGTTCAAACTATTCCAAAATGAGGTAGAAAAATAAACTGAGAAGTGTATTAAAACTCTTCGATCTGATCGAGGAGGTGAATACCTTTCCAATGATTTTTTGACATATCATGGGGAGAATGGGATTCTCTCTCAGTGGACTCCTCCTGGAATACCACAGCATAATGATGTGTCTGAAAGGAGGAATCGGATCTTGTTGGACATGGTTCGATCCATGATGGGGTTTGCTGGTCTGCCGATCTTCCTCTGGGGATATGCGCTTGAATCGGCTTGTTACCTTCTAAATGGGGTTCCGAGTAAGTCTATAACCAAAATGCCATATGAGATATGGATAGGACGTAAGCCAGTACTCTCGCACCTTAGGGTTTGGGGGTGTCCGGCTTATGTTAAACGTTTAATTACGGACAAGCTTGGACCTAGGTCTGACAAGTGTAATTTCATAGGGTATCCAAAAGAGATCAAAGGGTACTATTTCTACCTAGCTGATGAGCAAAAAGTGTTTGTCAGCCTTAAGGCAATCTTTTTGTTAAAGAAGTTCCTTGGTGAAGGGACTGTTGCCTCTAAGGTCGAACTTGAGAAAGTTTGGTAGATGAAAAAACCGACACAAGTAGCTGAACCTGAACCTGATTTGGTTAGATCAGATCCGGAGCCCATTGTTCCTGCACCTTTAAGGCGGTCTGGTAGAGTACCACGTCAATCGGACAGATACTATGATTTCTCGGTCTGGGACGGCGATCCTATCGAACTTGATGAAAATGATGAGGATCCGATCACCTACATGGATGCAATGCAGAGACCTGACTCTGAGAAATGGCTAGAAGCCATGAAATTCAAAATGGAGTCCATGAAGGTCAACGATGTGTGGACATTGGTTGACCCACCCGAAGGAGTAAAACCCATAGGGTGTAAGTGGGTCTTCAAGAGGAAGAGAGGCACAGACGAAAAGGTGGAAACCTATAAAGCCCATCTGATTGCCAAAAGATATCGTCAACGTTATGGTATAGACTATGACGAGATATTTTCTCCTGTGGCAATGCTCAAATCCATTCAGATTATACTTGCGATAGCTGCCCATCTGGACTATGAAATCTGGCAGATGGATATGAAGACAGCTTTCCTAAATGGAGAGCTGGACGAAGAGGTGTATATGATACAACCTGAAGGATTCACATCCACAGATGAGTCTAAGGTGTGCAAGCTACAGAGGTCCATTTATGGACTTAAGCAGGTATCCCGGAGTTGGAACATATGTTTTGATAAGACGATCAAGACGTATGGCTTCGTTAAGAACGGAGAAGAGTCCTACATTTATAAGTGGGCTAATGGTCCGGTAGTGGTATTTCTTGTATTGTATGTGGATGACATTCTCTTAATCGAGAATGATGTCCCTGCATTACAGGGAATAAAGATTTGACTGTCGTCACAATTCTCCATGAAGGATCTGGGAGAAGCTTCCTACATCTTAGGGATGAGGATCTATAGAGATAGATCTAAAAGGTTGCTTGGCTTATCCCAGTCCACATACATTGATACTATGCTGAAGAGATTCAGCATGGAGAATTCTAAGAAAAGCTATCTTCTGATAGGCCATGGAATTTCTCTCTCAAAGAGAGATTGTCCGACAACACCTAAAGAGAGAGAGCGTATGGGTAGAATTTCATATGCTTCGGCAGTGGATCTATCATGTACGCCATGACATGTACACGATCAGATATGGCGTACTCACTAGGAGTAGTGAGTAGATACCAATCTGATCCAGGAGAGAATCACTGGAAGGTTATTAAAACTATCCTGAAGTATTTAAAAAATACTAAGGACTAGTGGCTTGTTTATGATGAATCGGACTTGAGACTTATAGGGTTTACAGACTCTAGTTTTCAGTCTGATCACGATGACAGCAAGAGTGTGTCAGAATTTATTTTTACCCTTAATGGTGGGGCTGTCTGCTGTAAAAATTCCAAGCAGCACACTGTGGCTGATTCAGTTTGCGAGGCGGAGTATGTCGCTGCATCAGATGCTGCCAAAGAAGCGGTGTGACTGAAGAAATTCATCACTGAGCTCGGAGTAGCACCCTCCCTTGTTGGTCCAGTTTTGCTCTATTGTGACAGCTCTGGAGCCATTGCTCAGGCGAAGAAACCGAAGGCACACCAGCGAACGAAGTATATTCTGCGCCGCTACCATCTCATCCAGAAAATCATGGATCGAGGTGACGTCGACCTTCAAAAGATCGACGGAAAAGAGAACTTAGCCACCCCATTCACTAAAGCCATTGCGGTGAAGGAGTTCGATGACTTCAAGTCGAAGATGGGTATTAGATACTGCACCGATTGGCTTTAGGCCAAATGAGAGATTGTTGGGAATAGTATCCCAAAGTCAATCGTCAGCCTGTTGATGGTTGTGCTCCTTTTGTATTAATATATGAATTATAAATAAATAAAAATTATTTTGGTATTTTTCATCACAAATTGTTTCATTTTCTAATGAACTCCTGTGTTGTGGTGAAGTCCTTAGGACTATTTAGACTCGACAAAAGAAGATTTGTCGTTTAGTCCTTAAACCTGTTCGCGATCAAATGATATGTTGTTACCAAGGATAATAATGTTTATGAAGCATAGATCGTTGTGTGCCATATGGGTTGGTTGTCCTCTTAACCAAGGAGTGTGGAGACACTGGTATGGCATACAGGTGAGATGTAAGGGTACATCTGCACTGAACGTGACCGACTCCGGAGCTATTTCTACTGTCAAGATTTGCTCTGATGGGATATGGGTATAACTGTCCCTCCGACCTGAGACCACCATGGTGACTTGCAAGCAATTCACTACACTTAGGCACTGGACTACCTGAATTTCTAATTCAGTGACGGAAGGCTGCTGGGTGTAGTCAAGTACTTGACTTGTCGGTGCGTGTGTCAAGATGGGATTGACCACTCCAGTTCAGGAGCTGTGTATAGTCGTGTTTTAATTTAGCAAAATCTTGGATAGGGTTGTCCTAGTGTGGAGTCACAGGACTGTTTGAGTTGAGCATGATTCAGATGATCTAATCAGGGTTGACAGTTAACCCTGAGTCGTCTTAAACACAGAGGTCAAAAGAAATGAATTATACAGTAACCATATTTACGTAAATTCTGAGTGTTGTGATTGTGACTATTAGACCTATCCAGATATTGGGTACCATTGCTAGATAGTCACTTCGATTAGTACAGAAATTAGTTTCTGTGCTACCGGCTTAGGTTTGAACCTACGGTGTCACACATATTAGAGGTTCCTATCTGATCTGATGGCTGATGAAGAGTCCAAATACTCATGAACTATGAGTCCTACATGTCTGAATCTCTGTGATCGAGAATTAAGATTCTCTGATCATGAGTTCCACACATTTTGGATACCGGGGTCAAGAGTCCCACTGGTTTGGGACTCTTCGATCAAGGTTTCATATCGATGGACTTTGATACCCGATTGTCCATCAGATTTGGACTCAGTATTTATGAGAGATTTAATTAGTAATTTGATCACTAATTAACTTAATTTAATTGAGTAATTATTTTTGGATCAAATCCAATTGAATTGGATTTAGTTGGGTTTGACCCGATTAGGTTAAGCGTTGACCTAATCGTCGAAGTGGTTTGGTCCCTGATTTGATCAGAGGTTGGGCTTAGTTAATTTCTGATTTGATTAGAATTTTATTAAGCCTAATTAAGCCTAATTAAGTTAGGTTTAATTTAGTCTAATTGTGCTTAACCTATTTTAATTAGGTTGGCTCAATTAGGTTCAAACCACCTTGACTTTTCTCCCTGTGCCACCTCACTTCTTCAGCGCCCATTTGAATTCATGAAAAGTAACTTCTCATGAATTTTCTCCCACACAGAAGGCATCTCACACCCACTCTTGTGCACCAATTTTTGGATAAACTTGATTTGTTAGCCATTCAAATTCAAAGGGTGTTTGAATTTGAATGGATAACTTATCCCTTGCGCCTTCTTGCTTATCCATCTTGTGCGCCACTTATCATACACGAGAAAGAGTTTCTCATGAAATCTTTCTATGCACAAAGAAGCCACACCCCTTCTCTTCTCATGCCTAGAGTGGATAGGGATGAGTTGGTTTGCATTTGAATTCAAATTCGATTTGAATTCAAGTATGCAACTACTTATCTTTATCCTCTCATGCAGATAAGACACGTCTTGCACTGTTTTAAAAGAGAAAGAGATGTGGGGCATGCGTAGAATTTTTTTGAGAGAAAGAAGGGGGCATGAGAAAGCTTTCTGCATGAGGTAAAGGTCCAAAACCTTTCGAGAGAAAAGAAATGAAAAGAAATAAAAGTGGGTGCAGAGTTTTCTTGTGTACCCTAAGGTTTTGGCTTAGGGTTCGGGAAGTGAGAACGTGAGCTACGAGTGTCATGAGCCCACCAAACTTTAGAGAAATCATCATCCACTTTTCTACCACCTTTGCTAATAATCCAGAGTATCTGAGGAGTCAACAGACATCGATCAAAGGTGTTCGGTCAACATCGACCATCAAAAAGGTGCAGTCACGAACTAGCATTTGTGAGGAGCCGATCAGACTGAGAGCTTCATGTGGATGATCCATAGAGGTCAGACATATTGTGTGACTATATTACGATGATCAGACTCTTCTGATGGTGATCAGATTGTAGCGATCGACTACCCACACAAAGGTATTGTGTTCTGAACACATAACAGTAAATTATTTACTGTTCAAATTCAAATTTTAAATTTAAATACATGCATGCTATATATCATATTTAGATCCTAGTGTAGGATAAACATATATTATTTAATTAGATTAATTAATAATTTTCACTGTAAAATAGTGATTTTGAAAAAGTTTTAAAATTACCATTTTACCCCTGCACTAAAATTTCACTTCACCTGGGATATCGATCTCTGTGCAAAGACTGAAGTGGCAAACTGTTGAGATAGAATGGAGGCAACACGTTGAGATATCATCTCAATCTGATCATCTGCTAGTCTGAACTCTGAAAGATGTGCCCTGCTCTCTAACTGTGGAATTGAAGCATGCCTCCTCACAGACTTTGAAGGACCAGCCTCGTGATCAGATATGAGCTGAATATCTGGGGATACTCTGTGATCATGAAGAGGTGAAGATGGTCCCTCCTCCTCTGCTCTATCCCCCGCTCTCTCCTCAACACTCTTTGTCCAACCACCATCAGTCTTAGAGAAACCCATGCAATACAGTGTGTGGCGATTGATGGTGTCGGAATGAGATAGTCTAGCAACTGCCTCCCCTTCAAAACTGATTCCGAACCTTCTAGAAACTAAGGTGAGTACCATACCAAAAGGCAAGTGAGCCTTGGACCTGTTCAAAGTTTCCCTCATGGCCTCAAACATCAATGCTGGAAGGTTCAGAGGGGTTTGGGTGATCACATGGTACATAATGCAAATATCCCTACCAGATAGAAGGTCGTGTCTACCACTTTTAGGGACAAACAATTTGGTTACCAAATGATGTAACAGCCTCATCTCAACAAAAAAAAAATTTGCTTCTAATTTATTTAGACTTTCAGTATAGGTTCTCCCTAAGATAACATTAATTCCTTCTTCTTTAATAGGGAGCTTCATATTGGTATAGCCTTCACAAGACAAATGCAGTATCTATCCCAAATGTACTGGATCAAGAATAATATTAATACCTTTCACTGTAGATTTCACTGTTCCATTGCTATAGCTCAAATTTAAGTAAAATTCTCTGACTAGATCGATATAAGTATTTTTCTTTAAAGAGCAGTAAAATTTCCATCTTTGATACTTAATCTTCTATCCAATAGTGAACCCTTCTTTTTCAAAAAATTTGAAATCAATATTTTTTTGGATTTCACTTTTCGATCAGAGAGAGATACCTTGCTTGGGCTGATTGGGGACTGAGTGAAAGCTGAAGTAGGACCTGAAGCAGAGATTGGAGTAGGAGAGAGCTCGACTGCTAATCTCTTTCTGTGCACACTCTCTTCCAACCCACGAATAGATTTTCTCCTTTGTGGAAGCTTCATTTTGGGAGCCATTTGCACAAGAAGGACTTGCATGGAGCTTTGGAGACTAAATGAGAGGGAGAGAGGAAAAGATTCTAGTGGAAAGGCAAAGATTTTGGAGAGGTGATGTGTCGATTTGGAGAAGATGGGTAGAGTCTAGGGCAAGCTTGAACCACCCCAAATGAAGAAGGAAGAGGAGAAGAACTTGGTTCCTAAACAGGCAATTTGAAGAGTGAAAATCGATGGGAGGAGATATTTGAGAGAAATTTTTGGTTTGAGGGAGAGGAGATGGAGAGCTTTTGGTTCGATGGAAGGAAGAAGACGAAGGACTGAGTTGGCTCAAGGAAAAAATTTTCAATAAGAAGAGAGCACCCAAAGGGTTTTGACAAAATTGTAAGATTACCCTAGGATCGACCCTGGGGGTCGACTCATGGCACAGAAAAATTCAAAAGAATGATGGGACAATTTCAAAAAAATTTGAAACTCTGAGAGAAAGATGTTTACCCAAATATTGATCATGTGAATGATAGTTTTGAGCTTGTGAGCTCTTAAGAAAAATGAGAATTGAGCTCAATAGATTTGGTTCAATGAATTTTTGACATTAAAAATTTAGAATCAGAGAGATACTTAAGCTGATAGATCAAGAATTCCTAGTTCTCTTCTAATTTCTCAAAATCTATCTTTACTTAAGACCTTGGTAAAGATGTCAGCCAATTATTTTTTAGTACAAACATAATCAAGAATTATATCTTTATTTTGGACATATTCTCTTATGAAATGATGCCTTATTTCAATATGTTTTGATCTAGAATGCTAAATTTGATTTTTAGTTAGATTTATAGTACTGGTGTTATCACATCTTATGGGAGTTTCATTGAGTTTGATGCCAAAATCTTCAAGTTGTTGCTTAATCCATAAGATTTGAGCACAATAACTTTCGGCTGCAGTATATTCGGCCTCGACCGTAGACAGTGCTATCGAGTTTTGCTTCTTGCTAAACCAAGAGATTAAGTTAACTCCAAGAAATTAGCAAGTTCCACTAGTACTTTTTCTATCTAATCTACATCCAGCAAAATTGGCATCTGAATATCCTATCAAGTCAATTGATGAGTCCTTAGAATATCATAGTCCTAGAGTTTGTGTACCATTTAAATATCTAAGGATTCTTTTAACTGTATTTAAGTGTGATTCTTTTGGATTTGATTGAAAGTGAGCACAAAGATAAATACTAAACATAATATCTGGTCTACTAGCAGTTAAATATAATAGAGAACCAATCATGTCTCTATAAAATTTTAAGTCTATATTTTTACCTCCTTTATCTTTGTCAAGCTTATATGATGGGCTCATAGGTGTACCAATTGCTTTGGAGTTCTCCATTCCAAATCTTTTGAGTAGGTCTCTTATGTACTTGCTTTGGGTGATGGAGATTCCTTCCTTTGTTTGTTTGATTTAGAGTCTGAGGAAGAATGTAAGTTCTCCCATCATGCTCATTTCGAACTCCCCCTGCATGAGCTTAGCAAAATCTTGATAAAGAGTTTCATTAGTAGACCCAAAAATAATGTCATCAATATATATTTGGATAACTAATATATCATTTTGATTTCTTTTAATAAAAAAGATTGTATCTATATTTTCTCTTGAAAAATCATTATTAAGCAGAAATTTGCTTAGCCTTTCATACCAAACCCTAGGTGCTTGTTTCAAACCATATAATGCTTTGTTTAATTTAAAAACATGATTAGAAAAAGTATGATTTTCAAAACCTGGAGGTTGTTCTACATAAACTTCTTCAGTAATATATCCATTTAGAAAAGCATTTTTGACATCCATTTAGAATAATTTAAAATTTATAAAGCAAGCATATGCAAGTAGAAGTCTAATTACTTCTAATCTAGCAACAGATGCAAATATCTCATCAAAATCAATTTCTTCTTCTTGATTATAATCTTTTGCAACTAATCTCACTTTATTTCTTATCACATTTCCATGTTCATCCAATTTATTCCTATATACCCATTTTGTGTTAATTATTGAATAATTTTTAGGTCTTGAAACTAAAGTCCATACATTATTTCTTTCAAATTGATTAAGTTCTTCTTGCATTGTATTTATCTAATTATAATCTTTTTCAGCTTCATCTATGGTTTTAGGTTCAAGATGAGAGACAAAAGCAAAATGATTGAATGCATCTCTAAGTGAAGAGCGAGTTCTTACACCATGTGTAGGATCACCAATGATTAGTTCCTTGGGATGATTGTGATCATACCTCTATTCTTTGGATAGATCATTTATACCTAGAGGTTGTTCTTGTTGTTCTTCACCTTTCTCATCCTGTTTGTCTTCATGTTCTTCATCATCTTGAATGGTCGAGTCTTTTAGAGTGATTTTCTTCATCTCTTCTATAAGAGGATTTACATCATCAATACCTTCATTCTTCCTTGAAGAAAGATCGTTAGTTTCATCAAAAACAATATGTATTGACTCTTCTACTATTAAAGTTCTTTTGTTGAAAACTCTAAAAGCTTTACTAGAAGAGGAGTAACCAAGAAAAATTACTTCATCGGATTTAGCATCAAAGTTTTCTAGTCTTTTTTTATTATTGTTCAAAATAAAAATCGACAACCAAAAATATAAAAATATGCAATGTTTATTTTTCTTTCTTTCCAAAGCTCATAAGGGGTTTTCTTTAAAATTGGTCTAATTAAAGCCCGATTTAATATGTAACATACTGTGTTAATTGTTTCCGTCCAAAAATATCTTGGAAGGTTGCTTTCACATAGTATGGTACGGGCCATTTCTTCAAGGATTCTATTTTTTCTTTCTACTACTCTATTTTGTTGGAGTATCCTAGGTGCTGAAAAGTTATGGTCAATACCTTTTTCATCACAAAATTTTTTAAAATCTTGATTTTCAAATTCGGTTCCATGATCACTTCGAATATTTTGAATTAAAAAATCTTTTTCATTTGTGACTTTTCGATAAAATTTTAAGAAAATATGAAAAGTTTCATCCTTATGTGCTAAAAAGAAGACCCATGTAAAATGAGAGAAATCATCAATAATTATAAAATCATATCATTTTCCACCTAGACTAGTAGTTCTAGTAGGTCCAAATAAATCCATGTGCAATAGTTCTAATGGCTTAGAAGTTGAAATAATATTTTTAGATTTGAATGAGACTCGTGTTTGTTTATCCATTTGGCATGCATCACAAATTCTATCCTTTTCAAAATTCAATTTGGGTAAGCCGATAATCAATTTCTTTTTAATAAGTTTTGAGAATGAATGCATGCTAATATGTGCAAACCTACGATGCCAAAGCCAACTAGTCTCATTAATCTTGGCATTCAAGGCTGCTAGGCATTGCATGTTTATTTTGAAAAGATTATTCAGATCTACCATATAAACATTACCATGTCTATGCCCAACAAATTTAATGCCTTCATTAATAGGACTAGTTACAATGCAAACTGAAGATTCAAAAATGACTTTGTATCCTTTATCACAAAACTGACTGATGCTTAATAAATTATATTTTAAACCATCTACTAATAAAATATTTTCAATATACTTGGAGGGAGTGATACCAATGTTACCTATACCGATGATCTTTTCTTTGCCATTGTCTCCAAAGGTGACCATCCCTCCATTTTTAGCATCAAGTGTGACGAATTGAGATTCATCACCAGTCATGTATCTTGAGCACCCGCTATCAAGATATCATCTCCGGTTTGCTCCTTGGGATGCAAGACACATCTATACACAAGAATCAAGTTTTGACTTTAGGTACCCAAGTTTTCTTGGATCCTTTTAGGTTAGTCATGATGGTTCCTTTTGGAACTCATATTTTCTTTATATTAGAATTTTCAGATTTGTTGAAAAAATATTAATAGGATTTATGTCCTATTTTATCATATTTTAAAGCAAGTTAAATTTGAAAACTTGTTGTACGATGAGTTTACAAAGATATTTTTCAAAAATTTTTATTTCTTTAAAGGGTTATATCCAAGACCGTTTTTATCATAAATGGTCTTTTGATTGTCAAGTATCATGTGAAGCTTATTTGAACTTAAAGTAAACTTCTTAACCATTGATTTTAACTTGGCAATCTCAAATTTTAAGTTCAAATTTTCTTGAGAAAGGATTGATTTTTTATTTGAAATACTCTCATTTTTTTTTAGTAAAGATTGATTCTTTGATTTTAATTCTTTATTCTTTTCCCCTAGCTTCTTTAGTTCATCAATTAGATCATAAAATGCTTTATGAAGTTCTTCAAATGTAAAGTCAATAGAGATTTCAGTATTTACCTCATTTTCATGTGCCATAAGGCACAAGTTGGCTTGTTCATTTGAGTCTTCTTCTTCAGAACTTGACTCATCACTTTCGCTCCATGTAGCCATCATGGCCTTCTTTTTGTACTTCTTGGGACCCTTCTTTAGTTGTGGGCATTCAGACTTAAAGTATCCCAATTTTTTGCATTCATAACAAATAAGGGGTTGCTCCTTATCCTTCTATTTGCTATATTCCCCTTTTGTAGGTGGCCTTTTCCTCATTCCTTATCTTCTTTTCTTCAAGAACTTCTTAAACCTTCTAGTAATGAGGACCATTTCTTCATCCTGCTCTTCATTTTCTGAATCATCGGATTCTTCATCAGGTTGAGCAGTGGATTTGAGAGCGATTATCCTCTTCTTTTTGACATCTTCTTCTTGATGTTGTTTCATGCTTAGCTCGTGAGTCATCAGTGATCCTAGAAGCTCCTCCAAGGATAAGATATTCAGATCTTTAGCTTCTTGGATTGCGGTCACTTTGGCCTCCCAAGTTCTTGGTAAAGACCTAAGAATCTTTCTTACGAGATCACTGTTAGAATAAGACTTACCAAGACTTTTTAGACCATTAATAATATCAGTAAAATGAGTAAACATTTCAGTTATTGATTCATCATGCTCTATTTTAAAAAGTTCATATTTATGCACAAGCATGTTAATTTTTGATTCCTTCACTTGATTAATTCCTTCATGAGTTACTTCTAATCTATCTCATATTTTTTTAGCTGACATGCATGTTGAAATATGATTAAATTCATTAGCATCTAGAGCACAATATAAAATATTCATGGCTTTAGCATTTAGTTAAGCCATTTTCTTATCGACCTCATCCCATTCTTTTTCGGATTTGGTTGATTCCACACCATCAATTATTCTAGTGGGTATGTGTGGTCCATTTACTATGATACTCCACATTTCATAGTCAAGTACTTGAATAAAGATTTTCATCCGAACTTTCCAATAGGTATAGTTTGACCCATTGAAAAGTGAAGGTCGGTTGGTGGACTGCCCCTCGGCTAGTGAAGCACCAACTTGAGTTACCATAGATGTTTAGCTCTTTGATGGTTAAATCAAAGTAGGGCTAGAGCACCGAGCTTTGATACCACTTGTTGCCCAGCTATGCAACCCAAGAGAGAGGGTGAATTAGGTTTTTAAAAAAATTAAAAATTAACTTATAACTATGAGGATTATTTAACAATGAGCAGGATAAATGTAGAGAGTGAAATTTATGCAAGATAAAGAAGTTGGATCCAAGAATGCAAGAAGATAAAAAAATTTAAAAGGAGAACAAGCATAACACAAACAAAAAGATTTATAGTGGTTCGGTGCCAACCTTACACCTACATCCACTCTTCAAGCTCCTACTTAAAAATTCAAATCTACTAAACCGTATTCAACCCAAATACAACATCAGAACCTCCGACTCTAGTTATTCCAAGCTAGAACACTTATTTTTTGGATACAAGCCAACCCAATACAATCTGATTCAAGGTTTGGATCAATTTTTCCATATTTTGGAATCCTTCCAAAACAAATAATAAGTCAAAATAGAGTATAGCAGTTAATCACATAGAAATACAAATGTAGCTCCTTTAATAAGCAAATAAAGCTTTAAATATACTTTACACAATAAGAACGAAGCTCTTCTGATTTTTCTCAAGGTGGTTGAAGACTTGAATGAGCTCTTGAGGGGCTGGTAGACTTGAAATAAAAGCTTCTTGAACTTTTAAGAGGGCTCTTGCTTAGGGTTGACATGAATGCTTGAAGAACCTTTCCAAAACCTTGTTGATTCCCTCCTTTGAGTGCCTTTTATAACTTCAAATAATAGTGGAGAGTAATCTGGGCTAAAATAGAGCCATTAGAGCACATTAAATGGGCATTAAATGAAATCAAAATGAGCTCAAAACTAGTCATTGTAGAATTTTTCATCACAGGGGTCGACTCATAGGGTCGACTCATGCTTATGAGTCGACTCATGAGGTCGACTTCTGTGGCACAGAATAAAAAATGACTGTTCCATAATTTTGGCCTACACAGTAGTAGAGATTGACTCATAGAGTCGACTCATGCTCAGGGATCAACTCATGGGGTCGACTCACAGAGTGTGCCAGCCAAAGAATTTAGCGTTCCGTTCAGCCCCTTTTGCCATGAGTCGACTCATGGGGTCGACTCAAATTTATAAACATGATTTTCTTTCAAAATATACATCCAAAAATATTGAAATTGCCTCCAATAGATTACAAATCTTCTGCTCTTGCTCTTGAGGTTTCTGAATCAGAACTTGGTAAAATTATGATTTTGCCCCTGAAATACAATAAATCTTTTTTCAAGCCAAAATCATTAGTAACCCCCTCAAATGCTTTGTAATCATCAAAATCAATTCAAGGAGCAACAGTTAGAAACTCACTGGAGAGGTATTCACCTCCTCGATTGGACTGAAAAATTTTAATACTCTTCCTAGTTTATTTTTCTACTTCATTATGAAATCGTTTGAATATTTTAACTGATTCAGACTTATGTGTCATTAAATAGATATGTCCATATCTTGATAGGTCATCTATAAATATAATGAAATAATAATATTCACTTTTGGTACTCATGTTCATGGATCCACATACATCAGTATGTATCAGATCTAGAATTTCACTAGCTACCTTATCTTTTTCAGTAAAAAATGATTTGGTCATTTTTTCAAGAAGATATGATTCACAAGTTAAAAGTGATTCATGATCACTGACTTCGAGAATTTTCTCTTGAGTTAATTTATTTATTCTGTTCTTGTCAACATGACCAAACCTACAGTGCCAAAGGCAGATGTTGGTGATATCATCAATTTTAGAGTATTTGTCGGATGTGTATATTATACTAATAGATTATGATAATATATAAATTTTATTGTTCAACTTTTCATTCATCATATTAACACCATTCATAATGATATTAAAAATATTTTTTTATTAAAATCTCATAATCGTACATGGCCAAAAGGCCTATAAAAATAATATCCAATAAAAATGAAGGACAAAAGTGATATTCACTAAGAACAATTATATTGAACTTGAATACAAGTTTAATAATTTTTAATGCTAAAACTGAAACTGATCTTTCATCTCTAATATTAAAGAATCTTTAATCTTCTTCAAATCTTCTACTGACGTGTAGACCCTGCAATGAATTATGAATATTAAAAGAACTTCTGGTATCTAATACTCATGTAGTAGAATCAAAAATAAAAAAATTATAATATGTTATGATATAATTATCTTATGCTGTAATAGCTTGCTTCTTTCTTAGCCTGTTCGAATCTAGAGAGACAATATACTAAAGACAGTTCCTCTTTCAGTGCCCTTGCTTCTTGTAGTAGAAGCATTCTACCTGACTCTGGTTAGACTTGAGTTTTTTGGTCTGATTGGGATTGGGTGCCCCAGCACTTTGCATCTTCTTCTTATTCTTTTTATTTTTCTTCTCTTTCTTAAAAGGTCGACTTTCAGAAGAAGACCCTCTCACCACATTCACTGACTCCTTGTGGAGCTGGTGATCCTTCTCAAAATTTTGCAGCAACCCCAACACACTGTGGTAGTTGATTGTAGATTTTGTCATTCAATAATGAGAAGGAAAGGGAGGTAGGATTTACGTAGAGAGTTCAAAATGATATCCTTCCCTAGCTGCTTATGTAGGAGAAAGCCAAGCTTACTCAAGTGCTCAATCATCTCAATCATATACAGTACATGATCAGTGATTGATGCTCTTTTCCTCATTCAAGCATTGAAGATGGCACAATTTGTCTTGTGCCTCTCAACATTATCGAATGTGCCAAAGAACTTGTTCAATATTTGCAATATGTCTTGTGGCTGAACATGCCAAAGGACTCGTTCAACATTTGCAACATATCCTATGACTGAACATTCTTGAATCTATGACTGAACTCATCATTCATTACTGTCAGTATAATGCAATGAACTGTAGTTTGATTGTTGAGCTATTTCTGATAAGTGTCTCAAACTATACTATAGGTGTTCGAACTGGCTCCTCAGGTGTCAGATCTATCAGCACAATCAAGATTCGTTTGTGCTCCAGGACTATTTTTAATTTTCAAGACTAACTATCGAAATTTGATCCTATTAATTTATCACTATCCAATAGTGATTGGAGCAATAAGGTGGTGGCCATAACTGTAAAAAAAAAAATCAAAATCTAATTAGTATATGAATTGACTAAGCCTAAAGACATGGATTTTAGTTTGAAGGTTCTCTCACTATTTTATTAAAATTGTAATTAGAAGAATTACACTAATTCTTTGGCGAGTACTAAAATCCTCACAGGCTGCATATGGGCCCGAGTGTGGCTTGGCCAATCTTTGTGCATCCATAGGTAGATTCTTAACTAATTATTTCATCAAATAATTTTTAATAATTAATTTTACCCCAACCATCTCTTCAGCAGGTATGTGGCGTCTTCACTGAAAGTTCTGGTTATGTCCAACCATTAACATGTCAGAATTTAGTGCATCTGATAAATGAATGATCAGGCCCAAGTATGGCTTAGCCAACTTAACCATCATTAGAAAGACACAAATAAATCAACATATTTTGAATGATAATTTTGACAGCCAGATGAGCATTAGATGTGTGGCACCTTCAATGATCATCCAAACTGTTAAACCCATTATCATCCAACTTAATGAGAAGCTATGATCTAGTTATCACTATAGCTATTTTATTTTTAGGGATCTAATAATTTTAAAAGATTTAATTAGATGAAATAAAAGATGAGAAAAGACTTGATCAGTTAATCTTAATTCTCCCACTGACTTCATCAAGTCAGATCAAATAAGACTAGGCATAAGCTAATCTAGCTAACTAGTCATAAATCCTCCTACTGACTTCACCAAGTCATGAAGAAAACTTTAGACAAGTTGAACTAGGGGCACCTAAATCAGTTATACTGATTTTTTAGTTAGCATGGGTTAACCCCAATCATTAAGTGATCTAATCAAAATATGATTCACCACGTTGGCCAGATAAGTGAGATCGATGGAAGGGATATGCTACTAACTCATCATAGACTCAATCTATGTGAGTAGCTCTCAATTAATGACCATCGATCAAGACTGTCATACTTACTTTAGATACCAACTGGTTAGTCAGTTTCAAATTGATCAACTTATAGACTTGGGTTTGACCATGGAGCTACGATCAAGGTCTATCTTAGTCTAATCAAAGACATAGATTCTGACCAACTACAATTATTGAGAATTGATCAAGAGAAGAATTGATCCAATCAGAATTAACTATTAATTAAATTTGATCAATTACTAACATAATCCATTATCAATGATTTCTAATCCTAGGTCTATTCCAGTTAAATGGACTTGACTCGAGCTAACCCATAAACCCATGATTTATGAAATTTATGCCTTAGATCTTTGATTATCAAATCTAGATCACTTAATTTATAATTAAGTTTTGGGCTAATATGGATTGTTCAATATTTGAAACTAGTTTCAAGTTTTGTAAAATATTTTTATAAACTGCTATACAATCAAATAAACTTTAATTTTAGATCTAACATATAATATATCAAATTTAAAATAAAAATTTTTAATTTTTTTTATTATTTATCTTCATAAAAAAGATCATGTAGCATCCCTACACACCATAGGAGAATCCCATCGAATGAGAGGAGAGGGCCATAAAATCTTACTTTCTCCTATGACTAGATGGCTATGGAGATCTATCCAATTCGATTACTATGCTACTTAAATTTTAGATTAATTATTTAGATTTAATCTAAATAATTAAAATTATATTATATATAAAATATTCATGTCAAAAGCAATGAAGCTCTGATACTACTTGAAGGAAAACCGACAGTTCAAAGCATAAATTTTTAAAATTTTTATAGTGGAAGATAGTAGATTAAATATTTTAATCTCCTACATATATTTTAGATCAGATCTAAATGAGCTTTTAAGAATCTATGACATGACGTTTTGGCATCCAAAAATTTGATATACAAAAAACTGCATCGATCACATTGATGCCCTAGATCAGATCTAACCGTTAGATCTAATCGGTTGAGTTCAAAACTCATTACCTTTGCATGGGTGGATGATCGCTGCTATTGATAGGTATGATACGAGATTTTTTCTAATGCTAAGTAGTTGCACAGATCGTTTGACCTCTACAGGTTGTCCACTCGAAGCTCTGATCGGATCGTCCTTCCTGAGAGTACTAGCTCACATCGAAGGCTCTAGATGGCTGATTCAAGCTCTTTCCTTTGGAACATCTTGACTCTTTTAGATTAGAAGATGGAGCTTTATGAGGAGGTAGTGATGTGGGAGATGGGAACAAGATACTCTTGTGTTTTTCTCTCACATAAAACCTAAAGCCGAAACCCTAGAACCTACCTTAGACCTCATACCCAAAAAGGAAGGACTCTTCCTCTATTTGTCATGCATAGAAGCCCGCCCCCTCTCTATTTCATGCCCCATCTCTCTTAGAAGGAATTTTCCATAATAAAAACCAACTCTTTTGTCACTCAAAAATGAGAGGAATTTAAGATTGGCGTGGAGTAGAGATTGGATGAGGATAAGTGGTTCAAATTAGTTTGAATTCAAACCATTTTGAATTCAAACCAAAACTACTTTATTCTTATCCAAGTGGGGTGTCAGAAGAGCTGAGGCATGAGATATTCTTTATTCCATTTTCTTCTCAAATCATCACACAAAATTCAGCCTTCCAAAGGTGTGGGCGACAAGATAAAGATAAGGTAGGTTCAAGATGGTTTCAAGTCAAATTCAAACTCTTTCGAATTCAAATGAAGAACCAACCTTGTCCTCATCCAAATGGAACCAAAGAAGGGGAAATAAAGAACTACTGGGCATAGAGAAAATTCATGCAAGAACCAATTTTGTGCATGGAGAAAGGTGGTCGGCATTTAGGGAAGAGTCCAACCTAGTTTGGACTCTAAGTTTAAATCTAAATTCAAACCTTTTGAACTTATATTTTAAATCAACCAAATTCTAATCCAAAGGGGATCAAAAAGTAGGTGACATTCACATCTAGGCATGGAAAAAAATTCACATAAGAACACTTCTTACATGGAGAAAAGAAGGGCACGGTGATTAGGTGGTACATGGGCTTGGTTCGAACTTGAATATTATCTGTTGGTGCAAAAATCCGCTTGCACCGGAGAAGCTGGAGTCGGAGAAGTCGCGGTCGCCGCCGGGACCTGCAAAGGAAGTCTTGAACTGGAGGTGGGGTTGCTCCGGCAAGACCCTCCGACGCTCAAGTCAGTTCTCTGCCTCAACAAGAATGGAGTGTTCGAACGGAGAATTTAGCAGAGTTTTGAGATAAAAATGAGCTTAGAGAATAACGTATCTGGGTCCTCCTTTTTATAGGTGAAGGAGGTAACGGATTGATGGCGACGTTTGTAATCGCCTGGTAGTGGGCTGCCTAGGGTCAGGCGGAATTTGCTGCGAAGAGTAGTAGAATAGACCCATGGCCATCACTGGGGCGTGCCACGTGGAATCTACCGCGGGAAGTGGGGCGACGTTTGCTGTCGCGTCTTGCCAGCGGATGGGAGAATTGTGCGGTATCCATTGTAGGAGGTGGAGCAGGATCGTGGCCGTTTATCGTGGCCTGTCAGGTAGTAATGGAGCCGCATGGGATCCGTCGTAGGGAGTGGAGCAGTGTTGCGACTGTTACTGCGGCCTGTCAGGGAGTGATGGAGCTGCACGGAATCCGCCGTAGGAAGTGGAGCAGGATCGTGGCCATGATTGTGGCCTGGGAGTGCAGATCTGCTAGCTGAAGTTCGGCAGCGGTCGGAATCTGGCCCCCGTAGGGGTCCGGGCAGAGTCCTTCTTGCGGTTGGGGTCGTGGGTGGAGCCCAGCTTTCATGGGAGTCCGGGTGGAATCCCCTGCAATCAAAATCAGATGCAAAGTCCGGCTCCCGTAGGAGTCCGGACAAGGCTTACCGATAGCTGAGGTTGAGGATGGAGCCCTACTCCCGTAGGAGTCCGGGCGGAGTCTACTCGCTGTTGAAATTGTCGGCGGAGTCCGACTCCCGTAGGAGCCCGGACGGAGTCCGGACGTAGTCTGTCTGTAGCCGTCGGAGTTGAGGACGGAGCCCAGCTCCCGTAAGAGTCCGGGCGGAGTCCACTTGCGGTTGTAGTGGTTGGAGGAGTCCGACTCCCGTAGGAGTCCGGACGAAGTCTGCTTGCAGTTGCTGGTGTTGAGGATGAAGCCCGGCTCCTGTAGGAGTCCGGGCGGAGTTCACTTGCAGTTGTAGTTGTTGGCGGAGTCCGGCTCCCGTAGGAGTCCGGACGAAGTCTCCCTGCAATTAAAGTCAAAGGAGAGGTCCGGCTCCCGTAGGAGTCCGGACAGGATTTACCAGCGGTTGGAGTTGAGGATGGAGCCCGGCTCCCATAAGAGTCCGGGCGGAGTCCACTTGCGGTTGTAGTTGTTGGCGGAGTCTGGCTCCCGTAGGAGTCCGGACGAAGTCTCCCTGCAATTAAAGTCAAAGGAGAGGTCCGGCTCCCGTAGGAGTCCGGACAGGATTTACCAGCGGTTGGAGTTGAGGACGGAGCTCGGCTCCCGTAAGAGTCCGGGCGGAGTCCACTTGCGGTTGTAGTTGTTGGCGGAGTCTGGCTCCTGTAGGAGTCCGGACGAAGTCTGCTTGCAGTTGCTGGTGTTGAGGATGAAGCCCGGCTCCCGTAGGAGTCCGGGCGGAGTTCACTTGCGGTTGTAGTTGTTGGCGGAGTCCGGCTCCCGTAGGAGTCCGGACGAAGTTTGCTTGCAGTTGCTGGTGTTGAGGACGAAGCCCGGCTCCCGTAGGAGTCCGGGCGGAGTTCACTTACGGTTGTAGTTGTTGGCGGAGTCCGGCTCCCGTAGGAGTCCGGATGAAGTCTCCCTGCAATTAAAGTCAAAGGAGAGGTCCGGCTCCCGTAGGAGTCCGGACAGGATTTACCAGCGGTTGGAGTTGAGTTGCTGGTGTTGAGGACGAAGCCCGGCTCCCGTAGGAGTCCGGGTGGAGTTCACTTGCGGTTGTAGTTGTTGGCAGAGTCCGGCTCCCGTAGGAGTCCGGACGAAGTCTGCTTGCAGTTGCTGGTGTTGAGGACGAAGCCCGGCTCCCGTAGGAGTCCGGACGGAGTTCACTTGCGGTTGTAGTTGTTGGTGGAGTCCGGC
Organism: Elaeis guineensis; assembly: GCF_000442705.2. Classification (NCBI taxonomy): domain Eukaryota; kingdom Viridiplantae; phylum Streptophyta; class Magnoliopsida; order Arecales; family Arecaceae; genus Elaeis; species Elaeis guineensis. Next base: position 83,727,292 of record NC_026002.2, read on the forward strand.
TCTCGTAGGAGTCCGGACGAAGTCTCCCTGCAATTAAAGTCAAAGGAGAGGACCGGCTCCCGTAGGAGTCCGGACAGGATTTACCAGCGGTTGGAGTTGAGTTGCTGGTGTTGAGGATGAAGCCCGGCTCCCGTAGGAGTCCGGGCGGAGTTCACTTGCGGTTGTAGTTGTTGGCGGAGTCCGGCTCCCATAGGAGTCCGGACGAAGTCTGCTTGCAGCCGTTGGAACTGAGGATGAAGCCCAGCTCCTGCAGGAGTCCGGGCGGAGCTGTCATGTAGTCGATGTCGGTGACGGAGCCCGGCTCCCGTAGGAGTCCGGGCGGAGTTGTCATGTAGTCGATTCCGCTGAGGACTTCGGCTGTGAGCATTTTATACCCAACATCAGTCCCCCTACTTTCGAGTTTGAATTTCAAATGAAGGAATACAGAGAGAGAGATGGGCACAGCCGAAGCCGTCCCTTCGAATCCTGCGCACTGCCACCCCCAGATATTTTGGCATTAAATGTGCGCATGCCGGAGTCTTTTCGAATTGGGGCGGTATGAGAGGATGCTTCGACATTCCCACAGGTACGCTGGCCTAGGTACGATGCAATTATGGTCCTGCCAACCGTCAGCCGCTTTTAGCCACCTGCCAGGGGGAGTGGGACACGTGTCGGATGCGGACTGGCCTGGGAGGATTCGCGATCATTATGGCGTCGGATCCCAGGGTCTACTTAATCCCATCCTCCCACCTTTAGGCATCCTACTCCATTCCTGAGTTCTCACCAGCGTCTGCCTTCTCTTTGAGAGCCCTGTTTTAGTGAGCATCTTCTCGAGCCGTAGGCGTCTCCTGTTTTCGTCCCTCAGGTCCCTCAGAGTGATATAGATTAGTTCCAGCACCGCCAACCTTCTTCTCACCACCTAGGGACATCTTTTCTGTCATTATTTCTTTTGCATCCCTCCGAGTTAGCCTGTGGTCTCTTGTCCCCCCTTCTGTCGGTCTTCTTAGGGTCCTTTAGAGCCCCCCTTCGAAACTACTCAAAATGTCTTCTGGCTCTTCTGCTCTCTGCAGTTCTGAGAGCTCTTCTGCCTCAAACCCCCAGATCCCCATCTCTGTGGACGAACCTGCATCTGGGGCTGGGCCCCGCCCGATTTTCGCACCGGGTGCCATTCCGTGTTCCTTGACCTCGGAGGAACTCCTTCTGATAAGGGTTCAGTATGGAGTTCCTCCGAAGTACGACTTGGAACTGCCAGGCCCTTCTGATCGGGCCAGCACTCCCCCATCCGGTCGCTTCTGTTTGTACCAGGAAGCATTCCATGCTGGACTCTGGCTTCCGCTTCCTTCCTTTGTCGTTGCCCTCTTCCGATTCCTAGACATCTCCTTGGCTTTCGTGGCCCCGAATTCTTTTAGGTTCTTGATAGGATTTCTCTCCCTCTGCCACGTAGTCGAGGTTCAACCGTCTCTCTCCTTGTTTAGGCACTTCTATACCTTCAAACGCCATCCTTCGGTGAAGGACTGGTGGTACTTCTCCCCCCAATTCGGCAAGAAGGGGTTGCTGAAAGGCGCCCCTTCTTCGATCCATAATTGGAAGGGGAAATTCCTCTTCATCCACTGCCCAACCCTGATACTGGGCCTGCCCCCTTGGGGCTCTCTGAGGGATTCTGTCCGCCGGACTCCCAGCCTGGGGGAGGACGACCTCTAGGCCGCCCAGAAGCTTCTAGCCTATTCCACTCCTTCCCTTCCCAATCTTCTGAGGGAGCAGTTTCTTTTCAACATCGGCCTGAGTCCCCAGGATCCAGCGAGTATTCATCTTATCTTTTCTTTTCTTGCCTTTCTTCTCTTTTTCTCTTTACCTCTTCTTCCTTCTCTCTCTCTTTCTTCTTTTCTTCTTTATTTTATTTTATTTTTTATTTTTTATTTTTTTTGACTTCTGACTCTTGATTGATTGGTGTTGCTTCTTTTTCCCCTTTTTCTTCTCTTTTTTAGGAATGGACGGTGAAGCAGCGCGGATGCTCGCCAGGGGCATGAGGGCTCAGAAGAGAAAGGGCGCTGCGACCTCCGGATCGGCGAAGAGGGCCAGGGCAGAGGAGACGAGCTTGGCTGCACCTGTCCAGGCGGCCCCGACCATCGACATTCCCTCAGATGTCGAGCCAGCAGCTCCCCGGGCTTCCTCGAGGAGTCCGCCGACTGGGACCCCCGTTCCGGGGGTTCGCTCTACGGAGGCGCCTGCCGTGGGGAGGAGGAGGAAATCGGTGGCCCGCAGGGTGAGTAGCCACCGAACTGCTGCAGATGAGTCCCTCTGCTCCGAGGAGGGGTCGGAAAATCCCTTCAATGACAGGGACCTGATCAGGCGGCTGATCGACGGCTGCATTCTGTCTGACATCGTGGAGAGGATCGACCGCGCCGATCCTGAGCAGCGGGCTTGGGACTCTTTGGGATCCTTTCTTGAGGTAAGCGGATCTTTATTTACACGGCTACTTGGCCTTTGTTCTAGTTCTCATTTTCCAGCTGCCCTTGCAGATTGGGCACCAGCTCTTTGCCTATATCGAGGTGGTGAGCCGCACGAGGAGGGACATCCTCCAGGCGGAGGAACGCTGCCAGGCCGAGGTTGCTCGCCTCCAAGCAAAGACGGCTGAAGTAGCCGCCCTCCAGGAGGCCCTGGAAAGGGAGAAGCAAGCCCGGGAGGAGGAGAGGCAGATCGTGGAGGAATCGGTGAGGAAGGCGGAGGCCGAGGTCGCCCACTTGGTCGAGCAAACTCCGGTCCTGGTCTCGGAGGCCAGAGCTCTTGCGGTGGAGGAATTCAAGGCCTCCGCGAAGATGAGGGACCTGAATGTCCAATTTGGCCAGGAAGCGTTCATCAAGGGGTTCGAGCTCTGCCAAGAGAAGGTGGCCGAAAAATTCCCCGAGCTCGACCTCAGCTTCCTTGGCAAGGGGTCAGAAGACGAGGCTGGTCCCTCGTCAGCCGCCACTGCTATTGCAGCTCCCGCGCCGAGTTCTCCACCCCCCGCCCCTGAGGTCTGAGACCTCCGATCTTGTACCTTCACTTCATCGCGATTTTTCTTTTTCGTTTGTCTTTAAAAACCATTCAATCAATAAATTTGAATTTCTTGTTGCAGACGGCTTCTCTTTCCTCCTCCCTCCTTCTCTCTGTTTTTCTTTTTGCAATGAATCGTTCTTTGACGCCTTTACCTTCCGATGGCAGTGTCCTGCAGAAGCACTCCCCCTGCCCTTGGGGATCCCGCTGAAATCGACGATCCAGCGGTTGAAAAAGGAGGTCATTCACCTGACGAAGAAGTTAAAGAAAACGGAAGCCGAGCTCCGCAAATCGAGAGCAGGTCACTCTGAAGTCGCCGCTGAGGCCGCCCACTTTCGGAGTCTCCATGTGAAGGGGATCATGGAGTATAGCTGGAGGAAGGCGAACTTTGCAAAGGAGCTCGAGGAATGCAAGAAGAGCTCCAGCGATCGGATTTGGGCCCAGGCCGCCAGGATCAGCGCCCTCAAGGTGGAATTGTCAGCTGCGAAGGGGAAGATCGGCCAGCTGGAAGGAAATTCATCCCAGCTCTTGGCCCGGGTTGACGATGACCAAAGGTGGTCGCAGAAGATTTCCAACCTTCAGCAGTAGCTTCAGGATGCCGAGGTGAGCCACGACGTGCAATGGGCTAGCTGGCGTAGGCAGGTGGAAGAATACAAAGGGAGATTCAGGACGGCAGCCGACGAAGTCATCCATCTCCAGAGATAGCTGGCTAGCAGGGCACAGCTTACTTCTGCCTAAGATTCTGAAGAGCTTCAAGCCCTAAGAGGCACCGTTGAGGGGATCTCTGTCTCCCTCGGGGAAAAGACAGCCGAGCTGCAACAAGTGAAGATCCAACTGGCACTCGAGCGGTTGGCCGTCGCGGACGCGGAGGTGGAGTCTGAAGTTTTGAGGAAGAGGCATCGAGAGGCGGAGGCTGAGAGCCAGCAACTTCGTCGGGCACTCCAGGATGCACTGCGGAAGAGGGAAGAGCTAGAAGAAAAAATTGAGAATCTGAGGCAGTCCTGGTTGAGGGACGGAATAGATAACTCTAGGTTGGAGGGAGCAGGGCCTCCTTAGAGCTCTTTTTATCTTTCTGTCTTGTCATGTAGTTACTTTCTTTTTGTCGTTTTGCCCTTCTTTCCTTGGCCTTCCTGGCTTTGTAGTGTGTATATCAGAAATGGAGTAAAAAGAGCATTTTGTGTTACCTCGTTCGCGCGTTGCAATAATATTGCTGTCCGCCGAACCTTTCTTATCATTTGGCTTGTCTGATGTAGACGTCGTTGGGGGGGGGGCTTTTTCCTTTCATCCGATCCTGTTAGGCGGCTGGGTTTCGCCACCATTAACCCTTGCTGCAGAAGTCGTGGATAGAGCCCGGCTCCCGTAGGAGTCCGGGTGAAGTCTTCCTTGGCGTCGTGGATGGAACCCGACTCCCGTAGGAGTCCGGGTGAAGTCTTCCTTGGCGTCGTGGACGGAACCCGGCTCCCGTAGGAGTCCGGATGAAGTCTTCCTTGGTGTTGTGGACGGAACCCGGCTCCCGTAGGAGTCCGGGACTTCCCCTTGAGCCAGGGCGAGGTTCTCCTTCCGTTCCCGGCTTGGCTGTGGGGGTGCGTTAGGACGTTGTAAGGCCTCTCCCCCCATCCAATCTAAAAGAACCGGGCCTTCGACTTTGCTCATGTCAGGACGAGGTTCTCCTCCTGTTCCTGACATGACTGTGGGGGCACATTAGGGCGTTGTAAGGCCTCTCCCCCCATCCGGTCTAAAAGAACCGGGCCTTTGACTTTGCTCATGTCAGGACGAGGTTCTCCTCCTGTTCCTGACATGGCTGTGGGGGCACATTAGGGCGTTGTAAGGCCTCTCCCCCCATCCGATCTAAAAGAACCGGGCCTTTGACTTTGCTCATGTCAGGATGAGGTTCTCCTCCTGTTCTTGACATGGCTGTGGGGGCACATTAGGGCGTTGTAAGGCCTCTCCCCCCATCCGGTCTAAAAGAACTGGGCCTTTGACTTTGCTCATGTCAGGATGAGGTTCTCCTCCTGTTCCTGACATGACTTTGTTTTTGGAGGGGTTATATCCATCCAGAGCACGTTAAGTAGAAAGAAATTTAGATTCAAGGCGAAATCGTAAGTGATACATTTACAGGTTTTTCGAGCTCCACGGTCGCGGGTGGCCCGCTCCTCCTTGAAGCCCTCCGGTGATGGAGTCGATGGTCCCAATGGGAGGCCGGTCCCTGGGTTACTCCTCCCTTCTCAACGGTTCAGGCTGCGGAAGGGCTCTTGGCCGATCTCCTCTACCCTCAGGCCTGTGGCGGATGAACCTGTCGAGTCGACCTCGCCGAATGAGCTCTTCGATTTCGTCCTGGAGCTGGATACATTCCTCTGTGTCATGACCGTGGTCGCGGTGGTAGAGGCAGAACTTGTTGGGGTTGCACTTTCCGGGGTGTGTGCGCATCCTCTCCGGCCTAGGGAGCTGCTCCCTGACCTCCATTAATACCTGAGCCTTCGAGGCGTTGAGGGGGGCGTAGTTGCGGAATCTCCCTGGTGGGAAACCCCGCCGAACCCCGTGATCCGGGCTTCTCTGCCTGCGCACCCGGGGTGGAGTATGGGCGCGCTTATGCCCAGGAGGGGATCGAGAACGCGACCGGGCTTCCTTTGGCCTTTTCTCAACTGCGGGCTTACTCGAATCTCCCGCTCGCCGCTCCCTTGCCGTCTCTTCATCCTTCATTTTGAAGGCTTCTTCTGCTCGGGCGTATCCCTCAGCCCGAGCCAGCAAATCAGCAAAATCCCTGGGATACTTCTTCTCCAGGGAGAACAAAAGATCATTCTTCTGAAGGCCGCCTTTTAGGGCGGCCATGGCAACTGATTGGTCTAAGTTCCGGACCTCCAACGTCGCGATATTGAAGCGGTTGATGTAGGCCCGTATGGACTCCCCTTCCCTCTGCTTGATGTTGATGAGGGACTCCGAACCCTTCTGGAGGCACTGGCTGCTGACAAAATGGGCCACAAATTGGTGGCTCATTTGATCGAAGGAAAAGATGGTACCCGATTTCAAAGCCGAGTACCAGTTTCTCGCTGCTCCCTTCAAAGTAGATGGGAAAGTCCGACATAAGATGGCATCAGGAGCACCGTGAAGCAGCATCATCATCCGGAAGGCCTCCAGATGATCAACCGGGTCCGAAGTTCCGTCGTAGCTTTCGAACTGGGGAAGCTTGAAGCTTGGCGGGATCGATTTCTGCATGATCATCTGGGAGAAGGGAGGGTCGGTACAAATATCCTCACCATAAGTGGGGGGCGCATGGCGGAGTTCTTCAATCCGTCGGTTCATCTCCTGGAGCCTCCGGTCCAGGAAATCCTCTCGACTTCGGGTCTCGAGAGTCCTCTGGCAGAACGGGGGCAGGGATCTTCCAGGGGTGGAGTCGTGGTCCGATTGAGGGCTCTCTACCCTCGGGTTTGTTTTCCCAGGAAGGACGGGGCGGCTGGCCCAAGTGGCCCACCCCGCCGCCAGGTTCTGGCATTCCGGAGATGCCCTTTCCGGGTGCGCTGACGCTGCTGCTGCTGCATTACTTGCACAGCTTCGACAAGGCCTCTGACCTACTGCGCCAGCAAGTCAAACTGCTCTGCACCGACCACCGCCGCCGGAGGAGGAGGAGGTTGAGAAACAGGAGGGGAGGCCAGAGCCTGAGATCTGGCCGCGGAGGCCGTGGACCGTCGCGTGGATGCCTTGCGCGGAGGCATCGAGCATGGATCCCGCGGGGGGACACAAGGAGTGAGTGCCGGAGGAGACGATTGGGGCGGCTCTGTTGAACGCTCCTTTAAGAACAAGGGTACTGCGAAGGTTCAAGGCCCCTTCCTCTAGCGCCAATCCTGTTGGTGCAAAAATCCGCTTGCGCCGGAGAAGCTGGAGTCGAAGAAGTCGCGGTCGCCGTCGGGACCTGCAAAGGAAGTCTTGAATCGGAGGTGGGGTTGCTCCGGCAAGACCCTCCGACGCTCAAGTCAGTTCTCTGCCTCAACAAGAATGGAGTGTTCGAACGGAGAATTTAGCAGAGTTTTGAGATAAAAATGAGCTTAGAGAATAACGTATCTGGGTCCTCCTTTTTATAGGCGGAGGAGGTAACGGATTGATGGCGACGTTTGTAACCGCCTGGTAGTGGGCTGCCCAGGGTCAGACGGAATTTGCTGCGAAGAGTAGTGGGGTAGACCCGTGGCCATCACTGGGGCATGCCACGTGGAATCTGCCGCGAAAAGTGGGGTGGCGTTTGCTGTCGCGTCTTGCCAGCAGATGGGAGAATTGTGCGGTATCCATTGTAGGAGGTGGAGCAGGATCGTGGCCGTTTATCGTGGCCTGTCAGGTAGTAATGGAGCCACGTGGGATCTGTCGTAAGGAGTGGAGTAGTGTTGTGACTGTTACTGCGGCCTGTCAGGGAGTGATGGAGCTGCGCGGAATCTACCGCAGGAAGTGGAGCAGGATCATGGCCGTGATTGTGGCTTGGGAGTGCAAATCTGCTGGCTGAAGTTCGGCAGCGGTCGGAATCTGGCCCCCGTAGGGGTCCGGGCAGAGTCCTTCTTGCGGTTGGGGTCGTGGGTGGAGCCCAGCTTCCGTGGGAGTCCGGGTGGAATCCCCTGCAATCAAAATCAGATGCAAAGTCTGGCTCCCGTAGGAGTCCGGACAAGGCTTACCGATAGCTGAGGTTGAGGATGGAGCCCTGCTCCCGTAGGAGTCCGGGCGGAGTCTACTCGCTGTTGAAATTGTCGGCGGAGTCCGGCTCCCGTAGGAGCCCGGACGGAGTTCGGACGTAGTCTGTTTGTAGCTGTCAGAGTTTAGGATGGAGCCTGGCTCCCATAAGAGTCCGGGCGGAGTCCACTTGCGGTTGTAGTGGTTGGCGGAGTCCGGCTCCCGTAGGAGTCCGGACGAAGTCTGCTTGCAGTTGCTGGTGTTGAGGATGAAGCCCGGCTCCCGTAGGAATCCGGGCGAAATTCACTTGCGGTTGTAGTTGTTGGCGGAGTCCGGCTCCCATAGGAGTCCGGACGAAGTCTCCCTGCAATTAAAGTCAAAGGAGAGGTCTGGCTCCTGTAGGAGACCGGACAGGATTTACCAGCGGTTGGAGTTGAGGACGGAGCCCGGCTCCCGTAAGAGTCCGGGCGGAGTCCACTTGCGGTTGTAGTTGTTGGCGGAGTCCGGCTCCTGTAGGAGTCCGGACGAAGTCTCCCTGTAATTAAAGTCAAAGGAGAGGTCCGGCTCCCGTAGGAGTTCGGACAGGATTTACCAGCGGTTGGAGTTGAGGACGGAGCCCGGCTCCCGTAAGAGTCCGAGCGGAGTCCACTTGCGGTTGTAGTTGTTGGCGGAGTCCGGCTCCCGTAAAATTTCGGATGAAGTCTGCTTGCAGTTGCTGGTGTTGAGGACGAAGCCCGGCTCCCGTAGGAGTCCGGGCGGAGTTCACTTGCGGTTGTAGTTGTTGGCGGAGTCCGGCTCCCGTAGGAGTCCGGACGAAGTCTGCTTGCAGTTGCTGGTGTTGAGGACGAAGCCCGGCTCCCGTAGGAGTCCGGGCGGAGTTCACTTGCGGTTGTAGTTGTTGGCGGAGTCCGGCTCCCGTAGGAGTCCGGATAAAGTCTCCCTGCAATTAAAGTCAAAGGAGAGGTCCGTCTCCCGTAGGAGTCCGGACAGGATTTACCAGCGGTTGGAGTTGAGTTGCTGGTGTTGAGGACTAAGCCCGGCTCCCATAGGAGTCCGGGCGGAGTTCACTTGCGGTTGTAGTTGTTGGCGGAGTCCGGCTCCCGTAGGAGTCCGGATGAAGTCTGCTTGCAGTTGCTGGTGTTGAGGACGAAGCCCGGCTCCCGTAGGAGTCCGGGCGGAGTTCACTTGCGGTTGTAGTTGTTGGTGGAGTCCGACTCCTGTAGGAGTCCGGACGAAGTCTCCCTGCAATTAAAGTCAAAGGAGAGGTCCGGCTCCCGTAGGAGTCCGGACAGGATTTACCAGCGGTTGGAGTTGAGTTGCTGGTGTTGAGGATGAAGCCCGGCTCCCGTAGGAGTCCGGGCGGAGTTCACTCGCGGTTGTAGTTGTTGGCGGAGTCCGGCTCCCGTAGGAGTCCGGACAAAGTCTACTTGCAGCCGTTGGAACTAAGGATGAAGCCCGGCTCCCGCAGGAGTCCGGGCGGAGCTGTCATGTAGTCGATGTCGGTGACGGAGCCCGACTCCCGTAGGAGTCCGGGCGGAGTTGTCATGTAGTCGATTCCGCTGAGGACTTCGGCTGTGAGCATTTTATACCCAACATTATCTAATTAGATTCTTAACCAAACTAAATTAGGTTAGCCCTAATTAGACCATTGAACCTAATCTAATTAGATAATAAATAGTTTCGATTAAATTTTAATCAAATCAAAAATTAATCTAGCTCAAGTTTCGATCAAATCAGGAATCGAACATCCTTAGTGATTAGATTATTTTATAACTTAATCGAATCAAATCAAATTGAATCTATTCTAATTAGATTTGATCTAAATCTTAATGCTTAATCAAATTGAGCTAATTAATAATCTAATTATTAATTAATTTTTTTATAATTTATTAATAATTAATAAATTAATTTATTATAATTTTTATATAAAGTTAATCATCAATCAAATTGATAATTATACCTTAGAATGATTCTCAATCATCGATCAACCATATGATCAGTCAGAGACTCCTTTTGAGTATGACTCCATAAGTTTAAATCTATGCGGTAGCATAGGAATAATCTTTCTATACTAATCAAAATGACCATCTAGCAATGGTACCCAACATCCGGATAGGTCGAAAGATTATCAAGCAACATTCAAGAACCTATTAGCATATGGTTACCATATAATTTATCCTTTTGACCCAAATACTCAAGGTGATCTAGGGTTTAACTGTCAACCCTGTTAAGGTCATCTACATTGTATTTTAATTTTTCAAAATCCATCACATGGGTTACCCTGATCGAGATTTTACTGAATTGAAACACACTAATATATTAACTCCTACTTATTTGGAGGGATCAATTCCATCTTGACTTATACATCAACTTCACAGGTACTTGACTGTGTCCAAAATCTTTCATCACTGAATTAAAAATTTAGGTAGTTTGAAACCAAAGCACAGTGAGTTACTTGCAAGTCACCGTGGTGATCTTAGATCGGAGGGACACTTATATCCTTATCTTTTATGAGCTACTCTTGACAGCAAAGTGCTCAATAGTTGATCATGTTTAGTGGGATGTACACCTATGTCTCACTTGCATGCCATGCCAATGTCTCCACACTCTTTGGTTAAGAGGATAACCAATGCACATGATACACAATGACCTATACTTGATATAGCTATCATCCTAATAATAGTTTATCACTTGGTCATAAACTAGGATTTAAGGACTAAATGATATATCCTCCTATATCGATTCAAATAGTCCTAAGAACTTCATCACAAAATAGAAGTTCAAATAAGATGTACATAGAGTGATGAAAAAATTAAATATTATTTATTATTTTTAATAATTTATATATAATTATAATAATTAGCTCAACCATCAATAGACTGATGATTAATTTTGGAACACAATTTCCAACATGTAAGAGGGGGTTCTACCTATTGATTGTGAAGAAGCCAGAAAATTGAGGCACCTAGCACCTCAATATTTGATGTACGAGGAAAAGCTGTACAAGAGATCATACTTGTTGCCGCTGCTTCAATGCCTCTATCCGTTAGAGGTGGAATATGCTCTTCGGAAGGTCCATGGAGGTATCTATAGTAACCATTTGGGGGATAGAGCACTTGCTTATAAGGTGCTCCGATAGGGCTACTTTTGGTGGACCATGTGACAAGATGCAACTGACCTGGTGAGGAGATGTGATTAGCGCCAGAGGAACACCAATATTTAGTGCCAACTTTCAACCCCTTTGACATTGATCATAACGTCTTGGCCTTTTGTCCAATGGAAAATGGACATCCTCAAACCCTTTCTAGTTGCAATTGCATAGAAGAAATTCTTACATATCATGGTTGACTACTTCATGAAGTGGGTAGATGTGGAAGTATTGGCAAACATCACCTAAGCCAAAGTTTGGGACTTCATGTAGAAGTCCATTATCTATCAGTTTGGTCTGTCACAGACTATCATCATGGATAATGGATGACAGTTTGATAACATAAAGTTTGGGGATTCCACAAGAAGCTAGGGATTTCTCACTGCTTGACTTCAGTAGCTCATCCTTGTTGAAGCTCTGATACCAATTGTTGTGATAGAAAGAAAGAAGAAATAAAAAGAGACACAATCAAATACGTGGATCAGTCCTAGGCTTACCTCCATAGGGCATGTAAAATTTTACTATGAGAAAAGAAACAAATACAAGAGGAGATCATACACTCTCAACTCTCATATACCAACTCTCTCTCTCAACAAGAAGCCTAACCACTTACAAAAGCTCTCAAATAATGCAAAAAGACTTAGGCCTGCTGTACCAAGGTACTCTGATGCCTTTGAATGCTTCCTACTACTCAAAGCTGCCACACCACTGTTTCAAGCCAACAGGCCACTTTTATAGACCTAAAATCCACTCCAGATCAGAACCAAAATTTCAACAGGAGTCAGGTACCTTTTCTGACTGTTGGATCAAATTGGTTCACACTTTTGGCCATTCGATCGTGCTTTCCTACTCCCACTCATATCGGATCACATCCACGCACCCTTGCCCACCATCCGATCGTGACCATGAGCCTTTCTGGCCATTGGATCATGCAAAACTAGCTATGCACCATGATTTTTTGCCCCTTGGATCATGATGGTCCACAGCGGTTGCATGGACCACGACATCCCATGCAGTCAATGGTGGATCGCGACAAATTCCCATGCACGGGCCCCACAAATGCACCTGTGCGCCCATGCACCCATGCTGGGTTGTGCATGTCTGTGCGCCTGCACTAGGCCGCACGTGCTATAAGCCCTACCATGCACTGTAGGCCTAAGCCACCGTGCTGTCGTGCGCTGTGTGCTGGGTTTGCTGTTCTGGTCTGTTAGACTTCTTCGTCTTAGATTTTTCTCTATGGATCGAATTCAAAATGCCAAAATCCAATAATCTCCACCTTGGCTCGATATTTAGCCTCCATCTAACTCTGAGAATTTCTGTATCATCTCACTCTAATGCCTTGAGATAAATATCTGACTACTCATGGATGGGCAAATATGGGAGTCGAGCCAGACCACTCGATCCTATCTCCATCATGTGCTGTGATTTGCCTAACCTAAGACCTACTCAGGATAGCCTCTTGCGGTAATAAAAATTTTACCCTGTGATGTCACCTATCATTCTCTGGAGTCTCCCGTCTCGTATCCGATCCACCTCCATCTGAAGCTCCATCTTGCATTGGGCTCGCACTAGCATCTTCCATGGTAGACGGCTTCTCCTTGCACAAGAGAGCATCGATCATCTCTTGATGGTTGATCTCTACCTTGATTGCGCCTAATGTCTCCATCTTCTTCAATCTTGGTCCACATGGCCACAACCTGGACAATGATGTACTAAGGTACAACTTAGCTCTGATATCAATTATTAAAGTTTTGACACCAATTATTATGATAGAAAGAAAAAAAATAAAAAGAGTCATAATCAAATACATAGATCAACCGAAGGCTTACCTCCATGGGGCATGCAAAATTTTACTATGAGAAAAAAATAAATACAAGAGAAGATCATATACTCTCAACATGCATATACCAACCCTCTCTCTCAACAAGAAGCCTAATCCCTTACAAAAGCTCTTAAATAATCCAAAAGGACTCAGACCTGCCTTACGAGGGTACTCTGATGCCCCTGAATGCTTCTTACTGCTCAAAGCCACCACACCACTGTTCCAGGCTTAGGCCATTTTTATAGACCCAAAATCTACCCCAGATTGAAATCAGGATTTCAACAGGAGTCAGATAACTTTCTTGACCATTGGATTGAACCCACTCATGCTTCTGGCCATCCGATCATGAAAGATCACACTCACCCATGCCTGCTTATGCCTGATTATCCTTGTGCACCCTTGCCCATCGTTCGATCGTGATTGCAAGCCTTTCTGGCTGCTAGATCATGCAAAACTGGCTATGCACCATGATTTTTGCCCCTTGGACCGTGGCGGTCCATAGCAATCGTGTGGACCACAACATCCCACATGGTCCATGATGGATCATGATAAATTGCATAAAATATAGAACACAAAGATTTACTTCATATGCAGAAATATAAAACATACTAAATTTTATACTAAAATTAAATATGTGATCGAATTACATATCTATTTCATAATTTTTTTCTTCGAAGCTAGATTTGGAAGAGAGTAGGTTCTTCTTTAGTTGTATAAGTATCCGGCCTCTATGGATATCCACTCAGGATTAGCTTGGAACAGCCTTCTTTAGTATTGATCTTTCTTCTCCAAGAACAATCACCCTATGAATTTGAATCAAGTCTGGATCACGATCAACTCTTTGATTTTTTTTTTGTTGATCTTTTTCTTTTTTTCTTCTCTTGCTCTTCTTTTTTTGATTATGAAGCAACTAAGATCTAGAAACCAACAAGCAAAGGGATGCCCAAGCTCCTCTTGGGCATGGAGATGGAGGACGCCCAACCTTTAGACATTGGAACTAGAAGAGAGAAGAGAGGGAGAAGCGTGGGGACTCTTAGGAGGTGTGGGGCTATTGAATTCTATTGATTAGAGTCTTAGAAAAGGTCCCTCTAAATAAGCAAAAGATTTGAATCCTATTCAAAATCAAATAGCTCCTTAATACAAGTCTTACTTGCATTAGGAATCCTTTTAGCCTTAGATATTTGATCCCTTTTAGGAGATCCATTAGGTGCCAACTATTGAAGCCTTTTCACCTATTTTTTTACATGCCACATGGGGCCTAGGGGATGCCCCATGCTAGTCCTATATGCCCTCTTTTAAGTGGGCACATCCAATTTGATCAAATCAAGTGGCGTTTCATGCAAATAATCAAGAAAATTGATTAAGGATTTGAACCCTTATTACATATGATCCAAAATCCTAGACATCCAACAATTAAAGCCCAATAAAACTAATTCATTGAGGTTATTAGTAGATAATTAACTTAAATTAATCTTATCAAATAAGTAATTCAAGTATAAAGAGAAAATTAGATTCAACCATGTGCTAGCAAGGTTATCCTGAATCCAATAGGATTTCTCTAAACCCAATTGAGACTTTATAAGTCTAATTACTTATTCCAAATCTAATCTTTTTGTTGTGTGACTCCATAAATTCAATTCTATTTACTTATGAGATATACCATGATCTCTATCATAGTATTATTAAAAATATTTTCAATGGATTTAAACGATTCCACTCTAACTCATCAAGGATTCTCGTTCCTGAGCAACCCTAGCAAGCTCTCATAATTCATTAGTGACATCTAACAGTATGTAATGGCAACTCAGTAGAATCAAAAAAAAAACTTAAGGTATAATTTATATGTGTTCAGTCCTTCTATTGTGAGTCCTGACTAGATGGTAGATCATGGATAAATCGTCAAACCTCATCATCAGTTATATGATAGATTCGATTAGCTCAAGTCCAATTGTGATCCTCATAAATTTTTTTTTTCATCAATCAAACTGTCGTGGCTACAGACTCTCAAAATTAGTCTCTCTAATTTTATAGGATCACTCTCTATCAAGATCGATAGATTCCATTTAGATGTGCATCCTACTCCTATAGTAAACCAATTGTCGCCAACATCCATTATAAGGTCTCAATGAGGTCATATTTATGTGTCAGTCAAACTTAAGTAGTCTCACTACAAGCAGTTATACCATCGTAGGTCAAAGGATCATTCATATAACTATAGCATTGAGACAATCACTGATGATTGATTATAAATCCAAATAATCTCTCGTATGATCACGCTCAATACTAGTTGTTCTCTAACAACTACCTGCACTCATCGCTTAGTGCTCTACATTGGAGACCAGAGACTCATTTATCTAGAAAAAAATAATTTATGCATCGATTTATCTAGATTGATCATCGTTCTCATGATGATACTATGATCGAGAGCATTTAGAAATTAATTATACATACCTCTAATTCTTAACACCTTCAAAATATGTATCAAAGTATCACTTCCATGGATGATTCAAAGACACATCACTCTTGAATAAAAATTAAACTTATCTTTTTATTGATCAAATCAATATATTAAATACAAAATTATGTCTTAGATTTATTATAATATATCAGCCATATTGACTTCTAGGACATACATCTAAAATCTTCTACTTGGACTAAAGCCGATTGGTCACTAATCTAAGTCCCATCTTCTCAAGATGGACTTCTATCTTTGGCTAGCTCAATTGCTTTATCAGTGGTCTACCACGTTATCTATGAAACCTACTCTTCATACCTCGATATATTTTTTTTTGAGGTAGTCATGTATATCGCTGCTCTATGTGCTTAAATTTTTGGTGAGACCTAGGCTCCTTAGCGAAGGCTATAATGCAATTGTTTTTGTAGTATATGATCATAATATCTAATTGTATGATATTCAGTTCTGTAATTAATATTAAAATCAGATTTTATCCCACATATCTACAGTATACTCAGCTTTCATTGATTGATTGCTTGGAATTTTTCCAACATACCGAACCAACATGATATAAGAATATATTCTGATGTAGATATTCTATCATCAGCATCCGTATATCCTCCCACTTCTAACTCTGTCCATTCTTCAAATATCAAGAATAAATTTTTAGTGCTTCTCAAATACTTAAAGATATTTTCGCACCAATCTAGTACTCCCAGCTTGGATTCGACTGATATCTGCTCGTGACACTCACAGCAATGGCTATATTAGATTGAGTACATAGCATGACATACTCCTATGCCCAAGAGATAGAAGTCTTCTTTTAAAGTTTTCTATGCTGAACTCTTTTAGTATCTCCTCTTTGTATAGCTTTTGTGATAGGCCTAGCATCCTCTTAGATCTATCTGTAGGGTTTCAGAGTAGACATGCACAGCAGAAGCATAATAGATTTCAAAAATTTAAATTATGAAATTTAAAATATTAAACTTTTAAACCAGCACCTTTTTGATAATTAATAATCATATAACAAATATTCATAATAAGATTCAAGCTATAGAAAAATACCTGCAGTGCTTATTTCAAAATCTGACAGAACCTCCACCAGGCACCCAAGTGTTCGCCCTCCAACGGTGATCCACACAGGACTATGATCAGGACACCAACTCTCTAAGATGATTTCTCCATCAAAATTCTCACTCTGAGAATTTTTTTAGATAGTAGGACCTCAAGACCTTTTTTCTCTCCTCCTAGCCTTCCTATCCCTACCTTTCTTCTCTCCTTGTCTTCCTTAAATCTCTTCCTAGGCTCCTGTCCTTAGTATTTTGGACTTGTCCTTAATATTTTAGACTTATCCTAATAAGAGAAAGAAGAGACTAATTAGACAATAGAGAGAGGGTATAAGAAAGAAGAGATAGGAGCAAATTTCTAAATGAAACAAATCCCCCGATGCACACCTTTTAAATAGTTAGTGATAGGTTGCCTTCAGACTTGTCTCGCACCCTCTCCATGCGCCATCTCATGTCCATCAAAATTTTTTATGCCCCCGATGAAATTCCATGCCTATCTGAAACCTTTTGACATATGGTAATCATCAAAAAAAAATCTGAGAGATGCTTCACGTTGAAAGACTCTTTGGAATATTTTTCTCGATGATTCTCCAATGCATCACTAGGCTTTCTTAGGCACATTTTTTCTCCACCACTCATCAACACAACTTTGTCCATCTAATGGCCCAAAATTAAGGTGCTAACCTGGTGTTGGCATGGAGAAAATCTGAGATTAAGATGAGGTGTGACAATTAGTTAAGAGTCCTTCACAACATGGACTCTAGGTTAGGCGCATGGATAGATTAGGCTAGTTTTCAAATTTCAACCAATTTTTATGATTAAACCAGAAGGTGGTTTAGCCACAAAAGGAATCCTCTATGCTCAAAAGAAATTATAATTCTTCAAAAAATTATTTCACCATGGAAACATATGGATAAGCTTGAGGAAGGGGCATCATATCTCATTGGACGCCAAATATGTTTTTGCACACAAAAATGCATCCCATGTGCAAGAAAAATTCTTGACAAGTGGGGAGCTGATTACATGGCACCAGATCTTTGATACGTATAGCCAAAAATTGACCCAACTCAAACCAAAAATTAGTTTGAATTAATTTAGATTTAATTAGTCCAGTCTGGAATCAATTTCGAACCCAATTCGAAACAAAGAGCTAGGATTTGCAATATGTTCTAGCATGTCAATTTTACAAACATGATCTAATCCAATTAGACTCCTGATCAATTCTCTTTATGTGTGATCCATTGGGTTCTATATCTAGCCAATAGTGGGTTCGAGTGTAAGTCAAACTGATTTGATTAGAATTTAATCTAACCGATCTAGATCCAATTGAGCTAACATGATTTCAGCAATTAGAACTCTTTCTAATTGATGATCGAATTAAACTCTTTAATTCGATCAAATCTACAAGATAAGATTGATATCTAGCAATATATCATATCTATCTAAAAGATATAAAATTTTAAAAAATATATCAAAATTATCTTTCAGTGGAAAGTTATCGTATAATTCAATTTTGTGATCTTCCTGCATCCTGAATATGACTCTCGATATGGAATGATGTCAAATTCAGTATCATATTCATATTTCTCTTAATCTTTAATGATGATTCGATTAATAAAATATTAAAAATTCTTTCTAATGTTCATCCTACTTTGATCAAAGGTTTCATGAATCATCAATCAATCAGAGCAAGTAGGATGCGATCTCCTCTTACCAAGAGTGATCGATTCCATGTTGACTTACTCACAATCTCCATACATATTCTATCATATCTAGATCACCTCATACATGACTAAGTCATGAATGAGTATGAATCAAAATATGGATTTATGTATACAAGATTCTATGCTAGTCTCAAGTCAAAGGATTACATGCATAACTCCCACTATAAGAAAACATCTTTTGATGGATAAGCAGATTTCATAAGATGTTTCTTAAGTCAGTTCAATTCAGTAAACTCAATCTCTAATGAGCACCCACATCCTTATATTAGTATCTCATATAAATGGCTTATGAGATCAACCATTCTCTCCATCGAGCATATATAGAAAGTGCTAATCTATCCGAAATATTGATCTCCTACTCAATGCTCCTATGATTAGGAATATTTTAAATCAGAGTTTTTAAAATTTTAGATCTCATAGGTATGATCTCATCATAACTCTAAAGCCATTACCTTGACTTATGGAGTTCATCATAATTATTATAAAAGTAAGATGCAGCATACGATGAAAAATACCTTTTATTTATAAAATATCAATTACATGAGTTTGGAAGTGTTGGAAAATATATCCCAAAAATCAATCGTCAACCTGTTGATAGTTGAGCAACCTTGTATTGTAATTGATTTGTTAATAAATAAAATATATTTTTGATATTTTCACATATATTTTTATCTTCTAATGAACTCCGCTGTTGTGATAAAATCCTTAGGACTATTTAAGTTCGATAAAGAGAGGATTTATCGATTAGTCCTTAAAATTATTCACGATCAAATGATATGCTGCTAATAAGGACGACAGTTTCTATCGAGCATAGGTCGCTATAGGCCATATGGGTTGGTTGTCCTCTTAATCAAGGAGTGTAGAGACACTGATATGGCATACAGATGAGATGTAAGGGTACATCATCATTGAACGTGACCAACTCCAAAGTATTCTACTGTCGAGAATTTCTCTGATGGGATATAGGTATAAGTGTCCCTTAGACCTGAGATCACCTCAGTGACTTGCAAGCAACTTACTGTGCTTTGGTACTGGACTAACTGAATTTCTAATTCAGTGATGGAAGGCTTCTAGGCACAGTCAAGTACTTACAAAGTCAGAGTATGATCAAGATGGGATTGACCACTCTAAGAGTTGGAGAAGAATGAGTCGCTGTATTTCAATTTAGCAAAATTTTGATCAGGATAATCCATCAGATGGATTTGATATTTTGAAATACAATGTGAATAACCTGATCAGAGTTAATAGTTGAACTCTGAGACATCCTATGAGCATTTTGGTTAAGAAGATGAATTATATGGAAACTATATCCGCATGGGTTCTAAGGATGTTGTTCTACACATTCGACCTATCCGACCGTCGGGTACCATTGCTAGATGGTCACTTCGATTGGGATAAAAATTTATTTTTATACTATCGACTTAGGTTTGAACCTATGAGATCACACATATTAGAGTTCACGATCCGATTGGATGGTTGATCAACGATTAAGAATCATTCTAGGGTTAAACGATCAATACGATTGATATTTAACCTAGTGCAAGTGTTGCAGGAGGATCGATTAGCATTTTGATTGCTAATTGGCTTAATTTGATTAAGCCAATCAATTGAGATTAAGTTTAATTAAATATAATTTAATTAGATTTAGTTTAGACTTGATTGAATCAAGTCCAATTGGTTTATTGGATAAGCCAAGTACAAGGAAAATCTAGTCCTAGTTCAATTAGGACTTGGGTCAACCTAATTTCTAATTTAATTAAAAAATTAAATCAGATTTAAATATAATTTAATCTGATTAAATTAAATTTTTAATTAGATTAAGACCTATTTTAATTATATTTTAATTTGATTTGGTTTGATAAACCAAATTTGAACAAGTCATAGATTGAACCTTAGTAAGACTAGGATTCCACCTTACGCCACCTTAGCCCCCCACGCCCACTCTCTCTTATTTTATGTGACAAAATCTTCTCTCCTAGGCCTTCACACATGCCCAAAGATTTTCACTCTTTTTCTCTTACATAGAATGTGGTTGTGGACTAAGTAGGAATTAGTTTGGATTTCAAATTCTATGAGATAGAATTTTAGAAAACCAAAACTCTTTCCTTGTGGCACTAATTTTATCCAATTTTTTTTTGAGATTTTTATAAATTTTATGGCACATATTATGCACCTTTTTCTAGTGGTACATGGTAGAAAAAAAAGGAGGGGGCACCCAAGAGTTGGGCACCCCTTGTCTTGCCCTATTTGGATTTTTCATGACTAGGTATTTGACCTAAATAAGGATTCTTCATATCTCTTTGTTTTAGATGAATTTTTTCTTAAAATTTTTGTGGATTATAGAGCATTGAGATACCTTTGGGATATATAAAAATTAGAGAGAAATAGTGTAGGAGCATGAGGATATAATAGATACAAGACTAAGTATCTAGGTTAGAGCAAAGAGAAGAAGAAGAGGGTCTTCTTCTAGAGTTGCTGAGTTCACCTCTTCCCTTCATCCATCTGTGAGTTTTCTGAGAGTGTCTCACATCTAAAACTCTTTCTCCTACTTCTCATCTTTGGAAGAGTCTAAATCAAGAAGAATGAGGCATCTGATCGACCATCGAAGAAGGATCAGTGCAGTACTAGCATACTGTGCTGATTTTCTGGATCAGGACTTCTGATCGTGATTCGTGGACTCATGTGGATGACTCCTAGAGGTCGGATACATGTGTGACTCACTACATCATCCTCAAGCCCTGATCAGCAAAATTAGAATGTCTAACTTGCAAGGTAATAGATCTGATCTATTATATTTTACATACATTAGATGTAGTATAGAAACGTGTTGATATGATCAACATGTAGTTATTGCTCTTTATATTTTAATTTTTTATTTAATATCATGTAATAATTATGTAATAAGATCTTAGATTTTGAGATTTTTTAATTTTATAAGATAAATTTTGATTTATTTTAGTCTTCCGCTGTCTGATCTTGAAAAAGTTTCAAGATCTAACCCTGAAACCCTAGATCTGGTTCCCTCAATTTGTATCAGAGCCTAGGTTATTTATTACATGATTATTTATACATACTTAGATTATTTTTAAGATTAAATCTAATTTATAATCTGATTGTTAAATCTAAAATTAAAATTTTTAGATCAATCACGAACTGTAGGTTGTCTTGTTGTGAGGTTTACCCTTTATAGGGCAAAGGTTGTCCTAGTTCGTATAGATCTATCTTTAATCATAAATTTGTTAGATATGATCTAAATTAAATTTATAATTTATTAGATTTAAAAAATATTTAAATATAAAATAAAATCTCTTTGTTAATAATTTTTACACAAAAAACCATCATATATTTGTCTGAAAAATTTGCGCAGTTTAAAGTTGAAATTATTTTAATTACATGAACCTGTTTAGATTAGATCTAAAGTAGTTTCATACTTATTTTACTTATATTTTGATTATAAATCAAACATGCAACATGATTGGTAAGAACCATATTGTAAAAATATTTTACAAACATGAAAATTATTTTCGAAAAGTCGAACCCCAACCCTCAGCCCAAAACTTAATTGAGAATTAAGAAGTTGTTTGATTAGGTTCTAGGATTGTGAATTGAAGAACCTAAGACACAAACCATAACACATTGGGTTAATGGGTTAGTAGAAATTAGGTCCATTAATTGGGTTAGACCTAAGGTTAGATTAAAGATGGACTTAATTAGAGAATTGACTAAATCTAATCAATTGTTGTCTTAGATTAAGTCAAGAATTCTCTAGATCAATTACAATAGTTGTAGTTGGTCAAGTCCATATCTTTAACGAGAACCAAATGGATTTGATTCTTGGCTAAGCGGTCTAGCACAAACTATTAGGTTGATCTAATTGAAACTAATTAAACCAGTTAGTGTCTAAGGTAAACCAAACCGGTGGTTTTTAATTGGCAGCCCGTTTACCTAGCCATTTTTGATGGTGTCTAAGACAAGCTTTGGCAGACCCTCCCATCGATCGAACTTACCTGGCCTCTTGATGAAATTATATTTTGATCAGATCACTTGACTATTCGAGCTAATCTATGTTAGCTAGGTAAATCAGTGTGACTGATTTAGGTACTCCTAGACCAGCCCTTTTAATGGTCTCCCTTATGTTGACTTGGTGAAGCCAGTGGGAGGATCATGATAAAATGGTTCATCTGACCTCCTCCTCTAAATCAATTAAATCCTCTAAAATTATTAAATTCTTAAAATAAAATAGTTATGGTAATAATTAGATCATAGCCTCTCATTAAGTGGATGATAATGGGTCCATTAGTTGGATAATTATTGGAGGCCCAAAGGCCTGGTGCTTATCGGCTGATGGAATTATCATTCATAATATGATTTCCTGACTGCATCTTTCTAAATAGTGGTTAGGTTAGCCAACCAAAGTTGGGCCTAATCATTCATTGGCTAGATGGGCCAAGCATGGTCATGTTAATGGTTGGACCTAACCCGACCTTTTCAGTGGAGGCCAAAGCCACTGATTAGGGACTGGGGCAAAATTTAAATTACTAAAAATTGTTTAGAGAAATAATTGGTTATGAACCTACCCTTAGATGTATATGGATTGACCAACCAAAGTTGGACTTATGTAAAGTCTAAGTGGATTCTAGTACCCACTAAAGAATTAGGATAATTCTTCGAATTGGAGGTAGAGGCTACCAATTCAAATAAAATAGTGGAAGAAATCTTTTGATTAAAGTCCAAATCTTTAGGTTTAATGAATCAATTACTAATTAGGTTATGATTTTTCTTTATGCAGATATGGCCACTTTTCTATCACTCTGATCATTGTTGGACATAAAAATTTGGTGGGACCCAACTTCGGTAGCTGGTACCGAAAGTTGAAGATAGTCCTGAAGAATGAACGGATCTTATATATGATAACGAATCTTGCACATGAGGAGCAAGCTGTCAATGCACGTGGAACAGTCAGAGAAACTTATCAGAAGTGGCTCAATGATCGGACCACGGTGCACTGTATTATGATGGCTGTCATGAGCAATGAGTTCAGTCGCAGATTTGAGACGGCTCAGCCAAAGAACATGCTTCAAGTGTTGGAGGATGCCTTGGGTACACCTGATGACATGGAGAGGCACAAGACTAGTTGTGCCATCTTCAATGCCAAAATGCGAGATGGTGCCTCTGTCACTGATCATATATTGTACATGATCGAGCTGATGGAGCATTTGAGCAAGCTCGGCTTTTCCTTACATGAGCAGCTTGGGAAAGATGCAATACTGAACTCGCTGCGCAAGTCTTATCTCCCATTCCTCACTCATTATAGAATGACAAAGCCTAAAGTAAACTACCACAGGTTACTGGGGTTGCTTCCGAACTTTGAGAAGGATCACCAACTCCACAAGGAGTTGGTGAATTTAGTAGGAAGTTCATCTTCTGGTTCTCAACCCTTTGAAAAAGAGAAGAAGAATAAGAAGAAGAAAGTGAAGAAGGTACAAGTTCAGGCTGGGATATCAGTGCAGGGCTAGACCAGAAAGATCAAGCTTGATAAGAGTCAAACTGAATGTTTCTTTTGCAAGAAGCGGAGGCACTGGAAGAGGAACTGTCCTCAGTACATTGCCTTCCTGGATCCAAACAGGCAGAGAAAGAAGCAAGCTATTACTGGGCAAGGTATTTATATGATAACTCCTTGTAATTTCTCAATTTGTGATATAACTGACTGGGTATTGGATACCGGTAGACCTTACCATATTTGCAATTCGTTGTAGGGATTGCAGATCAGTAGGAGATTCGAGCAAGGTGAGAGGTTCCTGAACATTGAAGATGAAAGATCAGTTCCAATTCTAGCATTAGGAATCTTGAAACTTGTATTTGAGTTCCATACCGTTGTTCTTAATGATTGTCATTTCTATCCCAATTTCTTTTTAAATATTATTTCTGTAGGTCTTCTGACCAAAAATGATTATAAAATTTTAATAAAGAAACAAGTTTGTAATATCATTATGAATGGTGTTACTATTTTTTGTGGATATTTGAACAATGGTGTGTATATGTTATCACAACCTGTTAACGTAGTATATTCTACTGGCAAGCATCCTAGATTAGATAATGTATCAGATATCTACTTATGGCACTATAGACTAAGTCATATAAACAA
Source organism: Elaeis guineensis (assembly GCF_000442705.2). Classification (NCBI taxonomy): domain Eukaryota; kingdom Viridiplantae; phylum Streptophyta; class Magnoliopsida; order Arecales; family Arecaceae; genus Elaeis; species Elaeis guineensis. Next base: position 83,751,312 of record NC_026002.2, read on the forward strand.
GAACAGAATAAATAGGTTGACTCAAGAGGGAATCTTCGAAGTCAGTGATTGTGAATCACTTCCAATCTGTGAGTCCTATCTTCTTAGTTAAATGACCAAGTCACTTTTTACTGAAAAAGGTGAGAGAGCTACTGAGCTCGTGGGCCTAGTACATATTGATGTATGCGGGCCCATGAGCACAAGTGCTAGAGGTGGATATTTTTACTTCATCACTTTCACGGATGATCTATCCAGATATGGATATGTCTATCTGATGAAACATAAGTCTGATTCATTTGAAATATTCAAATGATTCCGAAGTAAAGTAGAAAAACAAATTAAAAAGTATATTAAAACTCTTCGATCTGATCGAGGAGGGGAATACCTTTCTGGTGAGTTTCTCACATATCTAGGAGAGATTGAGATTCTCTCCCAATGAACTCCTCCAGGAATACCACAGCATAATGATGTGTCTGAAAGGAGAAATCAGACTCTGTTAGACATGGTTCGATCCATGATGGGTTTTGCCAGCTTGCCGATATCCTTCTGGGGATATGCACTCGAATCGACCTGTTATCTGTTAAATAGGGTTCCAAATAAGTCTGTAATTAAGACTTCATATGAGATATAGATAGGGCGTAAGCCAACACTTTCACACCTTAGGGTCTGGGGGTACCTGACCTATGTCAAACGGTTAGTTACAGATAAACTTGGATCTAGGTCTGACAAATGCACATTCAAAGGGTACCCTAAAGAGATCAAAGAATATTTTTTCTACCATACTGATGAACAAAAGATGTTCGTCAGCCTTAAGGCAACCATTTTAGAAAAGGAGTTCCTTAGTGAAGGAACCGTTGCCTTTAAGGTTGAACTTGATGAAGTTCAATAGGTAGAAGGACCGACACCAATAACTAAACCTGAGTCAGATTTGATTAGATCAGATCCGGAGCCCAACGTACCTACACCATTAAGGTGATCCAATAGAGTACCACGTCAGTCAGACAGATACTATGATTTTTTGGTCCAGGATGGTGATCCCATTGAACTCGATGAGAACGATGAGGATCCGATCACCTATATGAATGCAATGCAGAGATCTGATTTCGAAAAATGGCTTAAAGCCATGAAATTTGAAATGGAGTCCATGAAGGTCAATGATGTATGGACATTGGTTGACCCACCTGAAGGTGTTAAACCCATTGAGTGTAAATGGGTCTTCAAAAGGAAGAGGGATGTAGACGGAAAGGTGGAGACCTATAAAGCCCGTCTGGTTGCCAAGGGGTATCATCAACATTATGGTATTGACTATAACAAGATGTTCTCCTCTGTGGTAATGCTCAAATCCATTTGGATAATGCTTACAATAGTTGTCCACCTGAATTATGAGATCTGACAGATGGATGTAAAGACAGCTTTCCTGAATGGAGAGCTGACCGAAGAGGTGTATATGATACAACCTGAGGGGTTTACATCCACAGATAAGTCCAAAGTGTGCATGCTTCAGAGATCCATTTATGGATTGAAGCTAGCTTCTCAAAGTTGGAACATGCATTTTGATAAGGTGATCAAAATGTATGGCTTCGTTAAGAACGAAGAAGTGCCCTACATTTATAAATGGGCAAATGGTCTAATTGTGGTATTCTTTATCTTGTACGTGGATGACATTCTCTTAATCAGGAATGACATCCCCGCATTATAGGGAATAAAAGTTTGGTTGTCATCACAGTTTTTCATGAAGGACTTGGGTGAAACATCCTACATCCTAGGGATGAAGATCTATAGGGATAGATCTAAAAAGATGCTTGAGTTATCTCAGTCCACATACATAGATACTATGCTGAAGAGGTTCAGCATGAAGAATTTCAAGAAGGGTTATCTATCGATAGGCCATGAAATTTCTCTTTCTAAGAAGGATTATCCGATAACTCCTGAAGAGAGAGAGTGTATGAGTAGAGTCCCATATGCTTCGGTCGTAGGATCTATCATGTACGCTATGACATGTACAAGGCCAGATGTGGCATACTCACTAGGAGTAGTGAGTAGATACCAATCTGATCCTGGAGAAAACCACTGAAAATGGTTAAAGCCATCCTTAAGTATTTGAGAAATACTAAGGAGCAATGGTTGGTTTATGGTGAGTCAGATCTGAAACTTGTGGAGTTCACAGACTCCAACTTTTAATCTGACCATGATGATAGCAGAAGCATGTCAGGTTATATCTTTACTCTGAATGATGGAGCCATTTGCTAGAAAAGTTTCAAGCAGCATACTGTGGTAGACTCTGTTTGTGAGGCAGAGTACATCACAGCATCGGATGCTGTGAAGGAAGCTGTGTGGCTGAGAAAATTTATCATCGAGCTCGGAGTAGCACCCTCCCTCGATGGTCTGGTCCTGCTCTACTACGACAGCACTGGTGCTATTGCTCAGGTGAAGGAACCCAAAGCACACCAGCGAACGAAGCACATTTTGTGCCACTTCCACCTGGTCTGGGAGATCGTGGATCAAGGTGATGTCGACCTTCAGAAGATCGATGGAAAGGAGAACCTAGCCAACCCCTTCACAAAAGCCCTGGTGATAAAGGAGTTCGACAACCATAAGTCGAAGATGGGTATTAGATACTATGCCGAGTGGCTTTAAGACAAGTGGGAGTTGTTGGAAAATATATCCCAAAAGTCAATCGTCAATCTGTTGACGGTTGAGCAACCTTGTATTATAATTGATTTGTTAATAAATAAAATATATTTTTGGTATTTTCATCATAAGTTTTCATCTTCTAATGAACTCCGTTGTTGTGATAAAATCTTTAGGACTATTTAGGTTTGATAAAGAGAGAATTTATTGATTAGTCCTTAAAACTGTTCATGACCAAATGATAGGCGGTTAATAAGAATGACAGCTTCTATCGAGCATAGGTTGCTGTAGGCCATATGGGTTGGTTGTCCTCTTAACCAAAGAGTGTAGAGACACTAGTATGGCATACAGATGAGATGTAAGGGTACATCATCATTGAACGTGACCAACTCCAGAGCATTCTACTATCGAGAATGTCTCTGATGGGATATAGGTATAAGTGTCCCTTAGACCTGAGGTCGTCTCAATGACTTGCAAGCAACTCACTGTGCTTTGGTACTGAACTAACTAAATTTTTAATTCAATGATGGAAGACTTCTGGATACAGTCAAGTATTTGTAAAGTCAGAGTGTGATCAAGATGGGATTGACCACTCCAAGAGTTGGAGAAGAATGAGTCGCTGTATTTCAATTTAGCAAAATCTTGGCCAGGATAATCCATCAGATGGTTTTGATATTTTGAAATACAATGTGGACAACCCAATCAGAGTTGACAGTTGAACTCTTAGGTGTCCTATAAGCATTTTAGTCAAGGAGATGAATTATTTAGAAACTATATCTATATGGGTTCTAAGGATGTTATTCTACACATTCGACTTATCCGATCGTCGGGTACCATTGCTAGATGGTCACTGCGATTGGTACAAAAATTTATTCCTATACTACTGGCTTAGGTTTAAACCTATGAGATCGCACATATTAGAGTTCATAATTTGATTGGATGGTTGATCAACGATTAAGAATCGTTCTAGGGTTAAACGATCAATACGATTAACATTTAACCTAGTGCAAGTGTTGTAGGAGGATCGATTAGCAATTTGATTGCTAATTGGTTTAATTTGATTAAGCCAATGAACTGAGATTAAGTCTAATTAAATATAATTTAATTAGATTTGGTTTGGACTTGATTGGATCAAGTTCAATTGATTTATTGGATAAGCCAAGTGCAACGAAAAACTAGTCCTAGTTCAATTAGGACTTGGGTCAACCTAATTTCTAATTCGATTAAAAAATTAAATCAGATTTAAATCTAATTTAATCTGATTAAATTAAATTCTTAATTGGGTTAAGATCTATTTTAATTAGGTAGATTTGATTTTGGTTTGATTTGGTTTGAGAAACCAAATTTGAACAAGTCATAGATTGAAACCTAGTAAGACTAGGATTCCATCTTGCGCCACCTTAGCCCCCCACGCCCACTCTCTCTTATTTTGTGTGATAAAATATTCTCTCCCAGGCCTTCATGCATGCCCAAAGTTTTTCACTCTTTCTCTTTTACATGGAATGTGGCTGTGGACTAAGTCAAAGTAGGAATTAGTTTGGATTTCAAATTCTATAAGATAGAATTTTAAAAAATCAAAACTCTTTCCTTATGGCACTGATTTATCCAAATTTTTTTTGAGATTTTCATGACTTTTATGGCACATATTGTGTGCCCTTTGCTGGTGGTCCATGGTAGAAAAAGGAGGGGGCACCCAAGAGTTGGGCACCCTTTGTCTTGCCCTATTTGGATTTTTCTTGACTAGGTATTTGACCTAGACAAGGATTTTTTATATCTCTTTATTTAAGGTGAATTTTTTCTTAAAATTTTGGTGGATTATAGAGCATTGAGAGAAATTTGGGACATATGAAAATTAAGGAAAAAGAGTGTAGGAGCATAGAGATATAATAGACACAAGACTAAGTGTCTGGGTTAGAGCAAAGAGAAGAAGAAGAGGGTCTTCTTCTAGGGCTGCTGAGTTCACCTCTTTCCTTCCTCCATCTGTGAGTTTTCTAAAAGTATCTCACATCTAAAACTCTTTCTCCTACTTTTCATTTTTGGAAGAGTCTAAATCAAGAAGGAGACATCTGATCGACCATCGAAGAAGGATCAACACTATACTAGCATACTGTGCTGATTTTCTGGACCAAGACTTCTGATCGTGATTCATGGGCTCGTGTGGATGACTCCTAGAGACTGGATGCGTGTGCTACTCACAATATCATTCTCAAGTCCGGATCAGCAAAGTTAGAACGTCTAACTTGCAAGGTAATAGATCTTATCTATTATATTTTACATACATTAGATGTAGTATAGAAACATGTTGGTATGATCAACATGTAGTTCTTGCTCTTTATATTTTAATTTTTGATTTAATTTCATGTAATAATCATGTAATAGAATCTTAGATCTAGAGATTCTATAGTTTTATAAGATAAATTTTGATTTATTTTAGTCTTTCGCTGCCTGATCTTGAAAAAGTTTCAAGATCTAACCCTGAAATCCTAGATTTGGTTCCTTCAAGAAGATTATAAGAAAAACTCATCAAAATATAAATTTTGATTGGCTTGTAGAGCATATTCCTTTCAATCTCCCACTTGCACTAAAGCCAATCGCCCTTATATTTTATCCCCATACAATCGAGGTGGCAATCGAACTGCTGCTATGGTAGAGTCTTAGTGAATGGGTCTTCTATGTTGTTCTTTATTTCTATTCATTCAATGACTATATCTTATCTTTCGACTATTTCATGAACGAGATGGAAATGCCTTAGAATGTGCTTAGATTTATGATGAGACCTTAGTTTCTTAGCTTGAGCAACTGTTCTAGTATTATCACACTAAAGTGGTAATGAATTCTTAATCTCAAGAATGACACCCAACTCAGTGATGAGCTTCTTCATCCAGACAACTTCCTTCGTAGCTTCACTTACAGCTATGTACTCTGCCTCAGTGGTTGAGTCAGTTACAGTCTGTTGCTTGAAATTTTTTCAACTAATTGCTTCACCATTTAGAGTAAAGACATATCCTAAAGTGGACTTGCTATCATCAGGATCTAATCAGAAATTAGAGTCAGGTGGACCTTCAAGTTTTAGTTCAGATCCTCCATATACCAGAAAAATATCTTTAGTCCTTCTCAAGTACTTAAGAATATTTTTCACTACTTTCCAATAATCCTCTCTTGGATTAGTCTGAAATCTACTAACTATGCCTAAGACATAGGCAACATCAGGCCTGATATATAGCATAGTATACATAATCGACCCTACTACCGAAGCATAGGGAATAAAATTCATTCTATTTCTCTCTTTCAGTGTTTTAAGAGACATCCTTTTAGAGAGGTGTATGCCTTGACTCATGGGTAAGTAACCTCTTTTACTCCCATCCATGCTAAATCTTTTTAGCACTAAATCTATATACCTGAATTAGGACAAGCTTAACATCCTCTTAGATCTATCCCTATAGATCTTTATACCTAGTATATAGGATGCTTCATCCAAATTCTTCATGAAAAACTTACTTGATAGTGATGTCTTGACCGATTATAATATTGAAATATCATTTCCAATAAGAAGTATGTAATCCACATATAAAACTAAGAAGACAATGGCATTTCCATTAGTGTTTTTGTATACACAAAGTTCATCCACATTTTTGATAATGTCAAATTCTTTGATTGTAACATCAAAGCAGATGTTCTAACTCCTCGAGACCTACTTTAATCCATAAATAAAGTTTTTAAGCTTGCATACCTGATTTGTTCTTTTTTTTGAGACAAATCCTTCTAGCCAAGATATGTAAACCTCTTCCTCAAGATAACTTTTAAGGAAGGTAGTCTTCACATTCATTTATCAAATTTCATAATCATGGTATGCTGCTATTGCAAGCATAATCTGTATAAATTTGAGCATGATAATAGGTGAAAATATTTCATCATAATCAATATCCTATTTTTGCCTGAACCCTTTAGCCACCAATCTGGCTTTATAGATTTCAACTTGGCCATCTACTCCAATCTTTTTCTTATAGATCCATTTGTATCCAACAGGGGTCACACTCTCTGATGCATCAATCAAAGTTCATACTTGGTTGGAGTACATAGACTCCATCTCAGATTTCATAGCCTTTAGTCATTTGTCTGAGTCTTTACTCATGATGGCTTCCGTATAGGTCAAAGGTTCATCATTCTCAATGATGTGGGCTTCATTATTCTCAATAACGAACCCATACCTTAGAGGTGCATTCCGCACTCTATCCGACCTTTGGAGAGGAGGTGTATTTTGTAGTTTACCTCATCAATGGATATTTTTGGTTGAGAATTATCTTGTGCTTCTATTTGTAGGTCTTGAATTTCTCCAAGTTCAATTTTTTTTCCACTACATCTTTCTAGGATAAACTCTTTTCCATAAAAGTGGCATGTTTACTGATAAATACTTTTTGTTCAGTAGGGTGGTAAAAGAGATATCCTATACTCTCTTTAGGATAACCTACAAATAAGCATTTATGTGTCCTAGCACTCAGCTTATGTCCAAAGTTTTTTTTTAACATAAGCTGGACAGCCCCATATCTTAAGATACTTAAGATTAGGCTTCTTTTTTCTCCATATCTCATATGGAGTACTTAGCACAGATTTTGAAGGTACTCTATTCAGGATATAGACAGTAGTTTTTGGGGCATATCTCCAAAAAAAATAGATAAATCTGTAAGGCACATTATGGACGGCACCATATCTAATACAGTACGATTTTTCTTTTCTGCTACACCATTTAGCTATGGTGTATAAGGAGGAGTCCACTCTGAGAAAATTTTATTTTCTTTAAGATGATTTAGAAACTCATTGGATAAGTATTCTCTTCTTCGATCAGATTGAAAGATTTTAATATTTTTTTAATTAATTTTTCGACCATACTTTGATACTCTTTAAATTTATCAAAGGCCTCAGATTTGTGTTTCATAAGATACACATATCCAAACCTAAATAAATTATCAGTGAATGTTATAAAATAAGAGTATCCTCCTCTAGCTTATGTTGTCATAGGATCACATACATCAGTACGTACAAGTCTTAATAACTCACTTGTCCTTTCTCCATATCCACTAAATAGAGTCTTAGTCATTTTTCTCATAAGATAAAATTCACAAGTTCCTAATGATTCATAATTATAAAGATCAAAGAACTCTTCTTTGTATAACTTATTAATCCACGTCTCACTTATATGATCAAGTCGACAATGCCAAAGTAAAGTATTATTTATTTTTTCTCTCTTTCACTTTTTATTTTCATCAATATGAAAAATATTATCATTAGATAGAATTAGAAGACCATTATTAACAATGCCATGACAAAGAATTTTAGTAGAAAAAGAAATTGAGCAACTATTAAATCTTTTATTAATTTTAAAACTTCATTGTAATAGCAATAGTATAGAATAATATTTTTAATGATCTTAGGTATATAATAACAGTTTTCTAGCTCTAAGATCTTCTCACTAGGTAACTTCAACATATATGTCCCTACAGCTTCTGCTTGGATAGACTCTCCTCCATGCCATAGAGTTTGAAGTTACCTCTCTTTAGCACTCTAATATTCTGCAGTCCTTGTAATGACTTGCATATATGAGAACCGCAGGCGATATCCAATACCCAAGAGTCTAAATTGGAAGAGCTTAATGACAAAATTGTATGTATCTCATACATACCTATTGATACGTCACTTGCACCAGCCTTTACAGTTGCAAGATATAACTTACAATTCTTTTTTCAGTGTTCTATCTTACCGCAGTGAAAGCAGATACCCTGTCCAGAGATTTTCTTCTCTTTCTTCTTCATCTTGCCACCCTTAGGGTTCAGTGCTTTCTTTGAACCCTTAAAGCTTGACTTCTTCTTAGAGATTTACCCACAAGAAGAAGTGAAGCCTTTTCCTTCTTTATGTGGCTCTCAGCTATTTTGAGCATGTTTAATAGCTTAGACAAGGAGATATTTCATTTGTTCATGTGATAGTTTATGACAAACTAAGCGAATGACTCGGAGAGAGATTGCAAGATCAAATTCTGACTTAATGCTTCATCCATCATAAAACCCAATTGACCCAATCTGGTGATCAGGTCAATGGACATGATCTTGTATGGATGACCCCTCAGTCATTCTAACACGAAATAACTCCTTAGATATCTCATATCTAGCAGTCCTACTCTGTTCTCCATACAACTCTTTAAGATTGAGTATGGATTGAGTATCCATGCTCTCATACTGCCTCTGCAATTCATTACTCATAGAGGCCAGTATAATATACTTGATAGTTAGACTATCATTCTTTCATATCTTATGTATGGATACCTCCTCGTGGCATCATCTCCAATCTCTTGTGGTTCAGAGACATCAAGAATATAGGAGAGCTTTTTCTGTGTGAGTACAATCTTTAAATTTTTCAATCAATCTACATAATTGAGATCGGTCAACTTGTTGAAATCTAAGATTTCACGTAATGATAATGAAGATGCCATTTATAGAATTTAATCTACAACAAAGAATATTATGTAAGCAAATAACTCATGTTGACTTACACAATTAAATAAGATCTTTAGATTTAATTGTACCTCTCATTATTTTATCGAACATCATAACCCTCTACTAGGATGAACAAGATATATTGCATATTTATCTTAGTGGGATCAAGATTCTAATTTTTCATAATGATCTTGTGTTAACACAACAAATCCTTATGAGTTCATAGGTAGGAGACTCTTTCCAATTACATCTCATGCAATTTTTAATATCTTATCTTGACCTCTAAAATATTATTAGCTTTGTGGTAACACAATAAACTATAATATTTTAGTTAAGACCCTTCATTTCAATACAGTCAAATTCAAATATAATTGTTCTTATGATAACACAACAAAGTAGTATATCCAAAATTATCATAAGCATCTTTTATGCACTAGGATTATATTATATCAATCCTTATGACAAGCCTTGTGATAATACAACAAGCTTGCCATAATTCATGATGTAACATTAACCTAGCATGAAGGAAGGTCCTCAGTAGTGTTTTCAACATTAGAATTTTTTCAATATCAAGATTGCTTAATCAAATTGACCAGATAAGTAGGTGGGGGTCCCCACATTGCTTTTCTTAGACATCAATAAATTGGTTAGATTAGTCAACGAAATCAATTAAAGAATCATCTTTAGCACTTTTCTAGATACCAATTGATCAAGAATTGATTGACCCATAGTTGCATATCACTACCACTTAATATAATTTTTAATGAGGGCTTCTTTGATCTCATACATATTTTAAATACTAATTTATACTAATATATATTAGTATTAAAATATTTTATATGTGTCAGTGTAACATATGGACATTCATCATCCTAGGACAACCTTGCAACATAACCCCGTTATGCTAGGACAACCTTATGCCAGGATGATGAAGTGGTGGATCATATATGCATCAATTCATATCATCATATGAAAGAATAATTGATGGCATAATTAATTTTATAGCATGAATCATAACATGCATCATATAAACATTATGTATATATAATTGAACCAAACAAGGCTAGCTCTGATACCACTGTAGGGTTTCAGGGTGGATATGCACAGCAGAAGCATAAAGAATTTCAAAAATTTAAACTATAAAATTCTAAATATTAAACCCTTAAATTAGCACCTTCTTAATGATTAACAATCATATAACATATATTCATAATAAGATTCAAGCTATAGAAGAATACCTGTAGCACTTATTCCAAAATCCGACAGAACCTCCACCAGGCGTCCAAGTGTTCATCCTCCAATGGTAATCCATACAGGACTGTGATCAGGACACCAACTCCCTAAGATGATTCTTCCATCAAAATTTTTACTCTGAGAATTTTTTTGGATAGCAAGATCTCAAGACCTTCTTCCTCTCCACCTAGCCTTCCTATCCCTACCTTTCTTCTCTCCTTGTCTTCCTTAAATCTCTTCCTAGGCTCTTGTCCGAAAATCAGATTTATTTTTACTATTTTAGAATTATCCTAACAAGAGAAGGAAGAGACTAATTGGACAATAAGGAGAAGATATAAGAAAGAAGAGATAGGAGCAAATTTTTGAATGAAACAAATCCCTCGATGCACCTCCTTTAAATAGTTAGTGATAGGTTGCCTTCGGACTTGTCTCGCACCCTTTCCACGCACATCTCATGTCTATCAAAATTTCTCACACCCCCTGATGAAATCCCATGCCTATCTAAAATCTTTTGACACATGGCAATCATCGAGAAAAAATCTGAGAGATGCTTCGCATAGAAAGACTCTTCGAAATATTTTTCTCGATGATTCTCTGATGCATTGCGAGACTTTCTTAGGCATATTTTTTCTCCACCACTTATCAGTGCAACTTTGTCCATCCAATGGCTTAAAATTGAGATGCTAACCTGGTGTTGGCATGAAAAAAATTTGAGATTAAGATGAGGCATGACAATTAGCTAATAGTCCTTCACAACATGGACTCTAGGTTAGGCACATGGATAGATTAGGCTAGTTTTTAAACTTTAACTAATTTTCATGATTAAATCAGAAGATGATTTAGCCATAGAAGGACTCTTCTATACTTAGAAAGAAATCATGATTCTTTAAAAAATTATTTCACCATGGATAAGCTTGAGGAAGGGGCATCCCATCTCATAGGATGCCAAATCTATTTTTGCACACAAAAATGCATCCCACACGCTAGAAAAATTCTTGGCACGTGGGGACCTGATTACATGGTGCCAAATCTCTAGTTCATATAGCCAAGAATTGATCAAACTCAAATCCAAAATTAGTTTGAATTAGCCCAATCTAGAATCAATTTCGAACCTGATTTGAAATAAGGAGCTAGGATTTGCAACATGTGCTAGCATGTCAATTTTGCAAACATGATCTAATCCAATTAGACCTCTGATCAATTTTTTTTGTATGTGACCCATTGGATTCCACATCTAACCAGTAGTGGGTTTGAGCACAAGTTGATCTGATTTGATTAGAATTTAATCTAACCGATTTAGATCCAATCGAGCTAACTCGATTTCAGCAATTAGAACTCTTTCGAATTGGCGATCGAATTAAACTCTTTAATTTGATCAAATCTACAAGATAAAATTGACATCTAGCAATATATCATGTCTATCTAAAAGATATAAGATTTTAATAAAAATATCAAAAATATTTTTCAGTGAAAAGTTACCATAAAATTCAATCCTGCGATCTTCCTACATCCCGAATATGACTCTGGATATAGAATGATGTCAAATCTAATATCATATTCATATTTCTCTTAATTTTTAATGATGATTCAATTAATAAAATATTAAATTTTTTTTTTAATATTCATCCTGCTTTGATCAAAGGTCTCCTAAATCATCAATCGATGAGAGCAAGTAGGATGTGATCTCCTCTTACCAGGAGTGATCGATTCTATATTGACCTACTCACAACCTCCATATACATTTTACTATATCCAAATCATCCCATACATGACTAAGTCATGAATGAGTATGAACCGAAATATAGATTTATGTATACAAGGTTCTATGGTAATCTCAGGTCAAAGAATTGCATGTACAACTCTCACTATAAGAAAACATCTTTTGACGGATAAGTAGATTTCATAAGATATTTCTTAAGTTAGATCAATTCAGTGAACTCATTCTCTAATGAGCACCCATATCCTTGTATTAGTATCCCATATAAGTGGCTTATGAGATCAGCCACCCTCTCCATCAAGCATACATAAGAAGTGCTAGTCTATCCGGTATATTGATCTCCTACTCAATGCTCCTATGACTAGAAATATTTTAAATCAAGATTTTTAATATTTTAGCTCTCATAGGTATGATCTCATCATAACCCTAAAGCCATTGTCCAGACTTATGGAGTTCATCATAATCATTATAAAAGTAAGATGTAGCATATGATAAAAAATACCTTTTATTTATAAAATATCAATTATATGAGTCTGGAAGATTACAAGAAAAATCTATCAAAGTATAAATTTTGATTAGCTTATAGAGTATATTCCTTTCACTATCCCTATAGACCTTTATTCTAAGAATATAGGATGTTTCTCTTAAGTCTTTCATGAAAAATTTCTTGGATAATCATCTTTTGATCGAAGTTAGCATGGAAATATCATTTTCAATGAGGAGGATATCATCCACGTATAATACGAGGAATATTATTGCTCTCCCATTGATCCTCTTGTATATGCAAGGTTCCTTTTCATTCTTGATGAAACTAAATGATTTGATTGCATCATCAAAATGAAGATTCTAACTTCGAAAAGCTTGCTTTAGTCCATATATGGACCTTTGCAGCTTGTAGACTTGATAATCACCATCACCTGATGTGAAACCCAAAAGCTGCTCCATATAGATATCTTCTTCAAGATATCTATTCAAGAAGACAGTTTTTACATCCATCTACCAGATTTCATAATCATAATAAGCTGTAATAGCAAGTAGAGTGTCGATGAATTTCAGCATGGCTACGAGCGAGAAAATTTTTTGATAGTCAATGCCTTCATGTTGACTATAACTTTTTGCCACAAGCCTAGCTTTATAGGTCTCTACCTTACCATCAGTACCTATTTTTTTTTATAGATCCATTTATATCTAATAGGTACTATACCCTCAGATAGATCCACTAAGGTCCATACTTCATTCGAGTGCATCAAGTCAATCTCTGACTTCATTACATCTAATCATTTCTCAGAATCGATGTCAGATATTGTCTTATCAAAGGTATTAGGATTATCACCATGACCCTTATCTCCTATAAGAAATATTTTCTTTACTTTCTTTGTAAGCATACCCATGTGTCTTTCAAAAGGTCGAAAGATCCTGCTAGATCTATAAGGTGGTGGAGGAACATCAATTACTAGCTCATAAATAATGGGTTCCTGAGGATCCATAGCTCTTTGCTCTTCAAAGACCTTCACTTCAAGCTCAACTAACCTCCCACTGCCACCATCCTGGATAAACTATTTTTTTAAGAATATGGTGTTCCGACTCACAATCATATTGTAATCTTATGAAAAGTAGTAGTATCCCATTGATTATTTTGGATACCCTATAAAATAAACTATTACAAATCTATTCTTTAATTTATCAGCCATCTATCTTTTGAATAGGTCAGACATCTTCAAGTCTTAAGATAACCTAGACTCAGCTTCTTACCATGCCATATCTCATATGGTGTGATAGGAATGAAGTTTGATGGAACCCTATTCAATAAGTGAATTATAGTTAGTAAGATATGTCCCTAAAGATATAAGGATAAATCAATGAAGCTCATCATGGATCTGACCATATCTAATAGGATCCTATCTCTCTTTTCGGATACTCCATTGAGCTGAGGTGTTTCAAAAAGAGTCTATTGAGAGACTATGCCATTGTCCTTAAGGTATCTCAAAATTTTTTGACTAAGGTATTCATCTCTTTGACCAAATCAAAGAACCTTAATGGGTTTGCCTATTTATTTCTCTACTTTATTTCTGATTTTTTTAAACTTTTCAAAAGCTTTAAACTTATGTTTCATCAGATATATATATCCATACTGTGATAGATCATCGGTAAAGATGATGAATTAGCTATAACCATCCTTGACTTGTATATTAAATGGCCCACACATATCTGTGTGTACCAGGGCAAATAACTCGATGGTCCTTTCCCCATATCCTACAAAGGGTAACTTGGCTATTTTTCTTTGAAGACAAGATTCACAAGCTGGGTATGACTCTGAATTAAAAGAGCTAAAGATCCCATCCCTTTCTAATTTGTTTATCCTATCCTCTTTAATATGGTCTAGTCTATGATGCCACAAGTACTTTTGATTAATTTCATCTCAGAGTCTCTTTTGACCTACGACACTCACTACTTGCTCATTTAGATTCACATTCGCATCAATATGCAAGTGATAAAGACTGTCAATTAAAAGACTATATCCAATCAATTTATTTTATAAATAAATAGAATAAAAGTTTTTATTAAAATTAAAATCAAAACCATCTTGTGCTAGTGCAGATAAGAAAATCAAATTATGACTAGCTATAGGAACAAAATAACAGTCTTTCAAATCTAATCTAAATTCTGATGGTAATGGAAGAGGATAAGTACCAACAGCTTCTACAATAATTTTTGCTCCATTATCGAGCCGAAGGATCATATCACCTTTTTTCAACCTCTTACTTTCTATTTGATCCTATATTGAAGTACATATATGAGCACTCGAACTAGAGTCCAATACCCAATCAGAAGTAGAAGAAATCATAAGGTTAGATTCAATTATGAGCATACCTTCTGAAGGTTTATTATCTTTTTTGATCTTTAAGCTTTCTGTTGGGAAATGTGTCCCAAAAAACCAATCGTCAAGCTATTGACGGTTGAGCAACCAAGTATTGTAATTGATTTGTTAATAAATAAAATATATTTAGCATTTTTATCATAAGCTTTCATCTTCTAATGAACTCCATTGTTATGATGAAGTCCTTAGGACTATTTAGGTTCGATAAAGAGAGAATTTATCGATTAGTCCTTAAAACTATTCACGACCAAATGATAGGCTGTTAATAAGGACGACAGCTTCTATCGAGCATAGGTCGCTGTAGGCCATATGGGTTGGTTGTCCTCTTAACCAAAGAGTGTGGAGACACTGGTATGGCATACAGGTGAGATGTACTGGTACATCATCATTGAACGTGACCAACTCCAGAGTATTCTGCTATCGAGAATGTCTCTGATGGGATATAGGTATAAGTGTCCCTTAGACTTGAGATCGCCTCAGTGACTTGCAAGCAACTCACTGTGCTTTGATACTGGACTAACTGAATTTTTAATTCAGAGATGGAAGGCTTCTGGGCACAGCCAAGTACTTGCGAAGTCAGAGTGTGATCGAGATGGGATTGACCACTCCAAGAGTTGGAGAAGAATGAGTCGCTGTATTTTAATTTAGTAAAATCTTGGCCAGGATAATCCATCAGATGGATTTGATATTTTGAAATACAATGTGGACAACCTGATCAGAGTTGACAGTTGAACTCTGGGGTGTCCTATGATCTTTTTGGTTAAGGGGATGAATTATATGAAAACTATATCCGCATGAGTTCTAAGGATGTTGTTCTACACATTTGACCTATCCGATCGTCGGGTACCATTGCTAGATGGTCACTTCGATTGGTACAAAAATTTATTTTTATGCTACTGACTTAGGTTCGGACTTATGAGGTCATACACATTAGAGTTCATGATCTGATCGGATGTTTGATCAATGATTAAGAATCGTTCTAGGGTTAAATGATCAATACGATTGACATTTAACCCAGTGCAAGTGTTGCAGGAGGATCGATTAGCAATTCGATTGCTAATTGACTTAATTTGATTAAGACAATGGGCTGAGATTAAGTCTAATTAAATATAATTTAATTAGATCTAGTTTAGGCTTAATTGGATCAAGTCCAATTGGTTTATTGGATAAGCCAAGTGCAAGAAAAAACTAGTCCTAGTTCAACTAGGACTTGAGTCAATCTAATTTCTAATTTGATTAAAAAATTAAATTAGATTTAAATCTAATTTAATCTGATTAAATTAGGTTTTTAATTAGGTTAAAACCTATTTTAATTAGATTGATCTAATTTTAATTTGATTTGGTTTAAGAAACCAAATTAAAACAAGTCATAAGACAGAATCCTAGTAAGACTAGGATTCCACCTTACGCCACATAAGCCTTCTCCACGCCCTCTCTCTTATTCAACGCCAATCTCCACTTATTTTGTGTGACAAAAGCCCTCTCCCAGATCTCTCCCATGTTCACAAAAGGTCTCCTCTCTTCTTTCTTACATGGAAGGTGGTTTGGATCAAATCTAAAAGGAATAAGTTTGGATTTCGAATTCTATGAGATAGAGTTTTAGAAATCCAAAACTCTTTCAATTTTTCACCGAATTTATCCAATTTTTTTTTTGGAATTTTTGTGGCTTTTAGGGTATACATTGTGCACCCTTTTCTGGTGATCCATGCACAAAAATATGAAGGAGGTGCTCAAGAGTTGGGCGTCCCTTAACTTGCCATGTTTGGATAAGCCTTGACTAGGTGTTTGACCTAGACAAGGACTCTATCATATCTCTCTATATAAGATGAGGTTTTTCATGAAATTTTAGTAGAAGATAGAGATTTGAGAGGCCTTTGAGCCATCCAAAAATTAGAGAGAAATACCTTTGGGTCGTGGAGATATAAAAGATGCAAGTTAGGGTGTCTAGAGAGAAAAATGTGAAGAAGAAGAGGGTCTTCTTCTATGGTTTTTTGTTTTCATATCTTTCCTCCCTCCATCTTGAGTTTCCTGAGAGCGTCTCAGATCTTAAACTCCTCCTTTTACTTTTTATCTTTGTAAGAGTCCAAATCAAGAAGAAGGAGGCACCTGATCAACCATCAAAGAAGGATCAGCGCAGTACTAGCATACTGTGCTGATTTCCTGAAGCAGGACTTCTGATCGAGATTCGTGGGCTCGTGTGGATGACTCCTAGAGGACGGATGCGTGTGTGGCTTGCAACATCATCCTTAAGCCCGGATCAATAAGGTTAGAGCGTCTAACTTGCAAGGTAATAGATCTGATCTATTGTTCAATACATACATTAGATGTGGTATAGAAACATGTTGATATGATCAACATGTAGTTCATGCTATATTTATATATTTTAATTTCTGATTTAATTATATATAATAATAATGTAATAAAATCTTAGATCTAGAGATTCTCTAGTTTTAAAAAATAAATTTTTATTTATTTTAGTCTTCCGCTGTATGATCTTGAAAAAGTTTCAAGATCTAACCCTGAAATCCTAGATCTGGTTCCTTCAATTGGTATCAGAGCTCAGGTTCTTTATTACATGATTATTTATACATACTCAGATTATTTCTTAGATTAGATCTAATTTATAATCTGATTATTAAATCTGAAATTAAAATTTTAGATCAATCACAAACTGCAAGGTTGTCCTGCTGTAAGGTTTACCCCTTACAGTGCAAAGGTTGTCCTAGTTTGTGTAGATCTATCTTTAATCATAAATTTATTAGATATGATCTAGATTAAATTTATAATTTATTAGATTTAAAAGATATTTAAATCTAAAACAAAATCTCTTTGTTAATAATTTTTGTGCAAAGAAATTATTTAAAGTTGAAATTGTTTCAATTACATGAAGATCTAAAGTAGTTTCATGTTTATTTCACTTGTATCTTGATTATGAATCAAACATGCAATATGGTTGGTAGAATCATATTGTAAAATTATTTTTTGAAAAGTCAAACCCAACCCAGCCCAAAACTTAATTAAGAATTAAGAAGTTGTTTGATTAGGTTCTAGGATTGTGAATTGAAGAACCTAAGACACAAACCATAACACATTGGGTTAATGGGTTAGTGGAAATTAGGTCCATTAATTGGGTTAGACCTATGGTTAGATTAAAGATGGACTTAATTAGAGAATTGACTAAATCTAATCAATTGTTGTCTTAGATTAGGTCAAGGATTCTCTAGATCAATTACAATAGTTGTAGTTGGTCAAGTCCATGTCTTTAACGAGAACCAAATGGACTTGATTCTTGGCTAAGCGGTCTAGCACGAACTGTTAGGTTGATCTAATCAAAACTAATTAAACCAGTTGGTGTCTAAGGTAAACCAGACCGGTGGTTTTTAATTGGGAGCCCGCTTACCTGGCCATTTCTGATGGTGTCTAAGGCAAGTTTTGGCAGACCCTCCCACTGATCGAACTTACCTGACCTCTTGGTGAAATTATGTCTTGATCGTATCACTTGACTATTCTAGCTGACCCATGTCAACTAGGTAAATCAGTATGACTGATTTAGGTGCTCCTAGACCAGCCCTTTTAATGGTCTCCCTTAAGCTGACTTGGTGAAGCCAGTGGGAGGATCATGATAAGCTGGTTCATCTGACCTCATCCTCTAAATTATTTAAATCCTCTAAAATTATTAGGTCCTTAAAATGATAAACTTATGGAGATAACTGAGTCATAGCCTCCCATTAAGGTGTTTGATAAAGAGTCCATTAACTCAATAATCATTGCAGACCCAAAGGCCTAGTGCTTGTTGACTAATGGAATTATCACTCATCATATGATGACTTGAAAGTATCTTTCTAATGGTGGTTAGGTGAGCCAACCAAAGTTGAGCTTAATCTTCGTTAGTTAGATACACCAAGTATGATCGTGTTAATGGTTGGACCTAACCGGATCCTTACAGTGGAGGCCAAAGCCTACTGATTAGGTTTCTGGGGCAAAATTAAAATTACTAAAAATTGTTTAGAGAAACAATTGATTATGAACCTACCCTTAGATGTACATGGGTTGGCCAACCAAAGTTGGGCTTGTGTGCAGTCTAAGTGGATTCTAGTACTCGCTAAGGAATTAGGGTAATTCCTCGAATTGGAGGTAGAGGCTACCAATTCGAATAAAATAGTGGGAGAAACCTTTTGATTAAAGTCTAAATCTTTAGGTTTAATGAATCAATTACTAATTAGGTTATGGTTCTCCTTTGTGCAAATATGGCCACTTCCCTATCGCTCCGATCATTGTTGGACAATGATAAGTTGGTGGGATCCAACTTCGGTAGCTGGTACTGAAAGTTGAAGATAGTCCTGGAGCATGAACGGATCCTATATGTGATAATGGATCCTGCACCTGAGGAGCCAGCTGTCAATGCATGTGGAACAGTCAGAGACACTTACTAGAAGTGGCTCAGTGATCGGACTACGGTGCGCTGTATCATGCTGGCTGCTATGAGCGACGAGTTCAGTCGCAGATTCGAGATGGCTCAGCCAAAGGACATGCTTTAAGTATTGGAGGATACCTTTGGCACACCCAATGACGTGGAGAGGCACAAGACTAGTTGTGCCATCTTCAACGCCAAAATGCGGGATGGTGCCTCTGTCACTGATCATGTATTGTACATGATCGAGCTGATGGAATGATTGAGCAAGCTCGACTTTTCCTTGCATGAGCAGCTTGGGAAAGATGCAATACTGAACTCGTTGCCCAAATCTTATCTCTCATTCCTCACTCATTATAGAATGACAAAGTCTGAAGAGAACTACCACGGGTTACTGTGGTTGCTTCAGAACTTTGAGAAGGATCACCAACTTCACAAGGAGTCGGTGAACTTAGTTGGAGGTTCGTTTTCTGGTTCTTGACCTTTTGAGAAAGGGAAGAAGAACAAGAAGAAGAAAGTGAAGACAGTGCAAGTTCAGGTTGGGACATCAGTGCAGAGCCAGACCAAAAAGATCAAGCTCGATAAGAGTCTATTCTACTGGCAAGTACCCTAGATTAGATAGTGTGTCAGATATCTTCTTATGGCACTGTAGGCTAGGTCATATAAACAAGAACAGAATAAACAGGTTGACTCAAGAGGAAATTCTCAAAGTCAGTGATTGTGAATCACTTCCAACCTGTGAATCTTGTCTTCTTGGTAAAATGACCAAGTCACCTTTTACTGAAAAAGGTGAGAGAGCTACTGAGCTCTTGGGCCTAATACATACTGATGTATGCGGGCCCATGAGCACAGTGCTAGAGGTGGATATTTCTACTTCATAACTTTCACGGATGATCTATCCTGATATGGATATGTCTATCTGATGAAACATAAGTCGGATTTATTTGAAATGTTCAAACGATTTCGAAGTGAAGTAGAAAAATAAACTGGAAAGAGTATTAAAACTCTTTGATCTGATCGAGGAGGAGAATACCTTTCTAGTGAGTTTCTCACATATCTAGGAGAATGAGATTCTCTCCCAATAGACTCCTCCAGGAACACCACAGCATAATGGTGTGTCTGAAAGGAGGAATCAGACTCTGTTAGACATGGTCCGATCCATGATGGGTTTTGCTAGCTTGCCGATATCCTTCTGGGGATATGCACTCGAATCGGCTTGTTTTCTGTTAAATAGGGTTCCAAGTAAGTCTGTAATTAAGACTCCATATGAGATATGGACGGGACGTAAGCCAGCACTTTCACACCTTAGGGTCTGGGGGTGTCTGACCTATATCAAACGATTAGTCACAGACAAACTTGGACCTAAGTCTAACAAATGCTCATTCATAGGGTACCCCAAAGAGACAAAAAGATATTTTTTCTACCATGCTGATGAACAAAAGGTGTTCGTCAGCCTTAAGGCAATCTTTTTAGAAAAGAAGTTCCTTGGTGAAGGAACCGTTGCCTCTAAGGTTGAACTTGATGAAGTTCAATAGGTAGAAGGACCGATATCAATAGCTGAACTTGAGTCGAATATGATTAGATCAGATCTGGAGCCCAATGTACTTGCACCATTAAAGTGATCCGATAGAGTACCGCATCAGTCGGACAGATACTACAGTTTCTTGGTCCGGGACGGTGATCCCATCAAACTTGATGAGAATAATGAGGATCCGATCATCTATATGGATGCAATGCAAAGATCTGATTCTGAGAAATGGCTTGAAGCCATGAAATCCGAAATGGAGTCCATGAAGGTCAACGATGTATGGACATTGGTTGACCCACCTGAAGGGGTTAAACCCATTGGGTGTAAATGGATCTTCAAAAGGAAGAGGGGCGCAGACGGAAAGGTGGAGACCTATAAAGCCTGTCTGGTCGCCAAGGGGTATCGTCAACCTTATGGTATTGACTATGACAGACATTTTTTCCCTGTGGCAATGCTCAAATCCATTCGGATAATGCTTGCAATAGCTGCCCATTTGGATTATGAGATCTGGCAGATGGATGTATAGACAGCTTTCTTGAATGGAGAGCTGACTAAAGAGGTGTATATGATACAACCTGAGGGGTTTACATCCACAGATGAGTCCAAGGTGTGCAAGCTTCAGAGATCCATTTATGGATTGAAGCAAGCTTCTCAGAGTTGGAACATGCATTTTGATAAGGTGATCAAAACGTATGGCTTCATTAAGAATGGAGAAGAGCCCTGCATCTATAAATGGGCAAATGATCCAGTTGTGGTATTCCTTGTCTTGTACGTGAATGACATTCTCTTAATCAGGAATGACATCCCTGCACTACAGGGAATAAAAGTTTGGTTGCCATCACAGTTCTCCATGAAGGACTTGGGTGAAGCATCCTACATCCTAGGGATGAAGATCTATAGGGATAGATCTAAAAAGATGCTTGGGTTATCCCAGTCTATGTACATAGACACTGTGCTGAAGAGGTTCAGCATGGAGAATTCTAAGAAGGACTATCTACCGATAGGCCAAAGAATTTCTCTCTCTAAGAAGGATTGTCCGACAACTCCTGAAGAGAGAGAGCGTATGAGTAGAGTCCCATATGCTTCAGCCGTGGGATCTATCATGTACGCCATGACATGTACAAGACCAGATGTGGCATACTCACTAGGAGTAGTGAGTAGATACCAATCTGATCCTGAAAAGAATCACTGAAAAGTGGTTAAAGCCATCCTTAAATATTTGAGAAATACTAAGGACTAATGGTTGGTTTATGGCGAGTCAGATCTGAAACTTGTGGGGTTCACAGACTCCAGCTTCCAATCTGACCATGATGACAGCAGGAGCGTGTCTGGTTATATCTTTACTCTGAATGGTGGAGCCAACTGCTGGAAGAGTTTCAAGCAGCATACTGTGGTAGACTCTGTTTGTGAAGCAGAGTACATCGTAGCATCGGATGCTGCGAAAGAAGCTGTGTGGCTGAGAAAATTCATCAACGAGCTCGGAGTAGCACCCTCCCTCGATGATCCAGTCCTGCTCTACTGTGACAGTACTAGTACCATAGCTTAGGTGAAGGAACCCAAAGCACATCAGCGGACGAAGCACATCTTGCGCCGCTTCCACCTGATCTGAGAGATCATGGATCGAGGTGACGTCGACCTTCAGAAGATCGACGAGAAGGAGAATCTGGCCGACCCCTTCACTAAAGCCTTGGCAATAAAGGAGTTCAACAACCACAAGTCAATGATGGGTATTAGATACTGTGCCAAGTGGCTATAGGACAAGTGGGAGTTGTTGGAAAATATGTCCCAAAAAGTCAATCATCAAGCTGTTGACGGTTGAGCAACCAAGTATTGTAATTGATTTGTTAATAAATAAAATATATTTGGCATTTTCATCATAAGCTTTTATCTTCTAATGAACTCCGTTGTTATGATGAAGTCCTTAGGACTATTTAGATTCGATAAAGAGAGGATTTATCGATTAGTCCTTAAAACTGTTCACGACCAAATGATAGGCTGTTAATAAGGACGACAGCTTCTATAGAGCATAGGTCGCTGTAGGCCATATGGGTTGGTTGTCCTCTTAACCAAAGAGTGTGGAGACACTGGTATGGCATACAGGTGAGATGTACTGGTACATCATCATTGAACGTGACCAACTCCAGAGTATTCTGCTGTCGAGAATATCTCTGATGGGATATAGGTATAAGTGTCCCTTAGACTTGAGATCGCCTCAGTGACTTGCAAGCAACTCACTGTGCTTTGGTACTGGACTAACTGAATTTTTATTTCAGGGATGGAAGGCTTCTGGGCACAGTCGAGTACTTGCAAAGTCAGAGTGTGATCGAGATGGGATTGACCACCCCAAGAGTTAGAGAAGAATGAGTCACTGTATTTCAATTTAGCAAAACCTTGGCCAGGATAATCCATCAGATGGATTTGATATTTTGAAATACAATGTGGACAACCTGATCAGAGTTGACAGTTGAACTCTAGGGTGTCCTATGATCATTTTGGTCAAGGGGATGAATTATATGAAAACTATATCCGCATGGGTTTTAAGGATGTTGTTCTATACATTCGACCTATCCGGTCGTCGGGTACCATTGCTAGATGGTCACTTCGATTGGTACAGAAATTTATTTTTATGCTACCGGCTTAGTTTCGGACCTATGAGGTCACATACATTAGAGTGATCAACGATTAAGAATCATTCTAGGGTTAAATGATCAATACGATTGACATTTAATCCAGTGCAAGTGTTGCAGGAGGATCGATTAGCAATTCGATTACTAATTAGCTTAATTTGATTAAGACAATGGGATAAGATTAAGTCTAATTAAATATTATTTAATTAGATTTAGTTTAGGCTTGATTGGATCAAGTCCAATTGGTTTATTGGATAAGCCAAGTGCAAGGAAAAACTAGTCCTAGTTCAACTAGGACTTGGGTCAATCTAATTTCTAATTTGATTAGAAAATTAAATCAGATTTAAATCTAATTTAATCTGATTAAATTAGGTTTTTAATTGGGTTAAGACCTATTTTAATTAGGTTGATCTAATTTTGGTTTGATTTGGTTTAAGAAACCAAATTAAAACAAGTCATAAGACAGAATCCTAGTAAGACTAGGATTCCACCTTGCGCCACATAAGCCTTCTCCATGCCCTCTCTCTTATTCAACGCCAATCTCCACTTATTTTGTGTGACAAAAGCCCTCTCCCAGATCTCTCCCACGTTCACAAAAGGTCTCCTCTCTTCTTTCTTACATGGAAGGTGGTTTGGATCAAATCTAAAAGGAATAAGTTTGGATTTCGAATTCTATGAGACAGAGTTTTAGAAATCCAAAACTCTTTCAATTTTTCATCAAATTTATCTATTTTTTTTTTTAGAATTTTTGTGGCTTTTAGAGTATACATTGTGCACCCTTTTCTAGTGATCCATACACAAAAATATGAAGGAGGTGCTCAAGAGTTGGGCGTCCCTTAACTTGCCATGTTTGGATAAGCCTTGACTAGGTGTTTGATCTAGACAAGGACTCTATCATATCTCTCTATATAAGATGAGTTTCTTTGTAAAATTTCATTAAAGGACAGAGATTTGAGAGACCTTTGGGCTACCCAAAAATCAAATAGAAAGACCTTTGGATCATGGAGATATAAAAGACGCAAGTTAGGGTGTCTAGAGAGAAAATAGTGAAGAAGAAGAGGGTCTTCTTCTAGGGTTTTTTGTTTTCATATCTTTCCTCCCTCCATCTTGAGTTTCCTGAGAGTGTCTCAGATCTGAAACTCCTCCTTTTACTTTCCATCTTTGGAAAAATCCAAATCAAGAAGAAGGAGGCACCTGATCAACCATCAAAGAAGGATCAGCGCAGTACTAGCATACTGTGCTGATTTCCTGAAGCAGGACTTCTGATCGAGATTCGTGGGCTCGTGTGGACGACTCCTAGAGGTCGAATGTGTGTGCGGCTTACAACATCATCCTTAAGCCCGGATCAGCGAGGTTAGAGCATCTAACTTGCATGGTAATAGATCTGATTTATTGTTCAATACATACATTAGATGTGGTATAGAAATATGTTGATATGATCAACATGTAGTTCATGCTATATTTATATATTTTAATTTCTGATTTAATACTATGTAATAATCATGTAATAGAATCTTAGATCTAGGGATTCTCTAGTTTTAGAAAATAAATTTTGATTTATTTTAGTCTTCCGCTGTATGATCTTGAAAAAGTTTCAAGATCTAACCCTGAAACCCTAGATCTGGTTCCTTCACTTTCAAGATAGAGTGGACAGTTCTTCCTCCAGTGGCCTTCAGCATCACAGTGGAAATATTTTTCCTTTACTTCAGCATTTTTTGGAACATTCTTCTTTGGCTTGCTTTCTTTCTTCAGCTTCTTCATGGATTTACCCATCTTCTTCTAACCAAACCTTCTCTTGGATGAAAAAGTCTACTCTACAGTGAGAATAGTACCCTTTGAACTCTTCAAGATTCCCTCAATAGTGACCAACATGTTGACCAGTTCAGGTATGGTGCAATAAAGATTGTTCATATGAAAATTTATAATAAATTGACTATAGAACTTGTAAGAGATTGAAAGATCAAATCCATCTGTATTTTTTTTGCATATCAAGCCTAAGCTTTTCAAACTCAATGTCCTTGATCATTGTCATACAATGCTCATAGACTAACTGTCCTTCATGTATCTTCAGATTGAAGAGTCTCTTAGATACTTCGAAGCATGCTGTGCGGCTCTGCTCACCATACAACTCTTGTAGGTAAGTGATCATAGCCCTGATAGTGGATATATGCTCATGTTGGCTCTGTAACTCATTTGACATGGAAGCTAATATATAGCACTTAATCCGATTATCTTCATCCATCCATTTTTTATTTGCTATTCTTTGCTCAACAGTAGAATGGTTTGATAACACTAGAGGTTCCTAGTCGAGTATATGATCTAATTTTTTAGAAGTTAGGATAATCCTGAGGTTTCTAAGCTAGTATTTATAATTGGTTCCGATCAAATGATTGGATGCAAGGATGCGGGCTAGAGAGTTTGAAGCTGATATGGTTTAACTACAAGAGTAAAGATTCAAGTTAGACTTTTATACTTTAAATTTATATTGCTCTAGAAACTTTAAGAAGCTAACAATGACTCTTACTATTTTTTCGAATCCCTCCACTCCTTGGATGGGAAGTGAAAATCCTAATGCGACAACTAAGTTTCTAGTAGATGCTGTGGTCCCACTGATACCATACACCTTGCTTAATAGTTATTGATAACATGCACACCGATGCATGGACAACTCTTTGTCCCGATGCTTCTCTAAGCATGTTGCAGCGATTTGATCTTTAAGTTATGTGTGTTCATCTAACAGTTATTGACCATACTTCTTAGTTAAATCTGACCCACCGTTCACAAGCAGATGCAAAGCCATCATTGGATTTCTCACCTAATAATTATTAGGCCCAACCTCATTCTTACTCTAGAGCAACTTTTTGCTAATAGAGAGATTGTGTGTTCTCAATACAACTGAACCACTGTGACTAGTTGAAAACAATCAACACCAATACCTCGCCCGTATATCTACAACAGTGGAAGACCTATGGACTTAATATTTATAGGGAGGTTTAGGTTTAGGTCTCATCTAATCAGTTATCATATGATCGATCTAATTAGCATGGGCTAAACTAAACTATCAAACAATCTTATTCAAGACTCAATCTTTCAAATTAGCTATGTAAGTGGAGATCGATAGGGGTCCCACCATTATCTTTCTTAGACATCAATAAATTAACCAGGTCAATGAATGAAATCAATTAAATAACCACCTCTCAATTACTTATCTTAGACACCAATAGGTTAATTGATCCAAATAGGTTAGCTTAACTGAATCAGGCTCAAGCCATTGAGTTGAATTAGGTCCTTAGGTTAATCGATTCTACATATAAAATTTAATTGATTTGATTAACAATAATTGCATGAGCTTAAACTTAATTGATCTAATCTTAATCAATACTTAACTTGATTTGATTAATTACTTAATCAAATTAGACTAATTATATTCAAATAAAAAATCTTAGATGTAATCTAATTACATGATCTAATTTTTGATTTATCCATAATCAAAATTCTCATGCATAAATACAAATTTTAGATTTTAAAATCAATTTTAGATCTAAATTCATTACATAATAGGTAAGTTTTAAATCATGAAACTAATTTTCATATTTAACATATAAGCTTATATCTGATATATGTATGTAAATTCAAATCTAAACAAAAATTCAGATCTTAATATGATATCATATATCTCATATACAAATCATGAATTATATTAAAACTAATTTTTAAATCTAAATATGTAATCATATATCTCATATATAATCATAAATTAGATCAAAATAATTTTTAGATTTATGCATGCATCTATATATCACATATATATGAACTAAAAATTGATCTAGAATAAATTTCAGATCTATGCATGTCTTCACATATCAAATATATGAACTAAAAAATAAATATAAAATAAATTTTAAATTTAAAACAATCATCTATTTATCTCATATATCAAAAAAATTAGATTTTAAAATTTTTTTCAAAAATATGTATGTTAATTTCATGCATATGAAATTCATGGCTCTGATACAACTGTTGAAATTTCATATCAGAACATGCATGCATGTTTCAAAATTATTATTTTTTAAATAATGTAGTAAAATAAAAGATTAAAATATCTTTTAATCTAAATTATACATGCATAAAATATAGAACATAAGAATCTACTTCATATGCTGGAATTGAATACATGTTGAATTTTATGCTGAAATTAAATATATAATCGAATCGCATACCTATTTCATAATTTCATTCTTCGAATCTAGATGTGAAAGAGAGTAGGTTCTCTCTTGATCATCGAAGTATCTGACCTCTATGGGTATCCACTCTAGATCAGCCTGGAACAACCTTTTTGATGTTGATCTTTTTTCTCCAAGAATGATCATCTTACGAATCTGAACGAAATCTGGATTACGACAAACTTTTTGATCTTTTTTTTCTTTTCTTCTCTTGCTCTTTTTTTCTTGATTATGAAGCAATCAAGATCTAGAAACTAGCAAGCAAAGGGATGCCCAAGCTCCTCTTGGGTGTGGAGATGGAGGATGCCAAACCTTTGGGCATTGGAACTAGAAGGGAGAAGAGAGGGAGAGGCGTGGGGACTCTTAGGAGGTGTGGAGATGCTGGAATTCTGATGATTAGAGCCTTAAAGAAGGTCCCTTTAAATAGGCAAAAGGTTTGAATCTTATTCAAAACCACATAGCCCCTTAATACAAGTCTTACTTACATTAGGAATACTTGTACCGTTTGAATCAAATTTCAGTGATATATCCATGATTATTCTAGAATTTCTATCATCTTTGTCTGTTAGTCTACTGAAAAAACTACTAATAAATCTTGGAATAATGTCACAAGTCTACTCCCTCCCATGACGCACGTCCAACGCTAATGAAATGAAAAAGAAGTAAAAATAATCTTAGGTTTTCTAGAATTTTAACATTTTTAACAGATGATGGAAACATGATCGTACTTTATTTATTTCCCAAGAAACAAATGGTTGATGGAACGGTTCTGTGCTCCATATTATCAACACATTATTGCAATGACCTCATCCTTTTCTAGCTGGATGAAACCTTTGTGGGCCTAAACTGAATAAAAATAGCATCGATGATAAAGATGATAATGACTCCGCTTCTTTTAAGCTTCTTAGCAGCTTAGAGTGGAGATCTAGAAAGCAAGCAAAGGGATGCCCAAGCTCCTCTTGGGTGTGGAGATGGAGGATGCCAAACCTTTGGGCATTGGAACTAGAAGGGAGAAGAGAGGGAGAGGCGTGGGGACTCTTAGGAGGTGTGGAGATGCTGGAATTCTGATGATTAGAGCCTTAAAGAAGGTCCCTTTAAATAGGCAAAAGGTTTGAATCTTATTCAAAACCACATAGCCCCTTAATACAAGTCTTACTTACATTAGGAATACTTGTTCCATTTGAATCAAATTTCAATGATATATCCATGATTATTCTAGAATTTCTATCATCTTCGTCTGTTAGTCTACTGAAAAAACTACTAATAAATCTTGGAATAATGTCACAAGTCTACTCCCTCCCATGACGCACATCCAACTTTAATGAAATGAAAAAGAAGTAAAAATAATCTTAGGTTTTCTAGAATTTTAACATTTTTAACAGATGATGGAAACATGATCGTACTTTATTTGTTTCCTAAGAAACAAATGGTTGATGGAACGGTTCTGTGCTCCATATTATCAACACATTATTGCAATGGCCTCATCCTTTTCTAGCTGGATGAAACCTTTGTGGGCCTAAACTGAATAAAAATAGCATCGATGATAAAGATGATAATGACTCCGCTTCTTTTAAGCTTCTTAGCAGCTTAGAGTGGAGATCTAGAAACCAGCAAGCAAAGGGATGCCCAAGCTCCTCTTGGGTGTGGAGATGGATGATGCCAAACCTTTGGGCATTGGAACTAGAAGGGAGAAGAGAGGGAGAGGTGTGGGGACTCTTAGGAGGTGTGGAGATGCTGGAATTCTGATGATTAGAGCCTTAAAGAAGGTCCCTTTAAATAGGCAAAAGATTTGAATCTTATTCAAAACCATATAGCCCCTTAATACAAGTCTTACTTACATACCCCTTTTAGGAGATCCATTGGGTGCCAACTATTGAAGCCTCTTCACCCACTTTTTTGCATGCCACATAGAGCCTAGGGGACACCGCATACTGGTCCTACATGCCCTATTTTAAGTGAGCATGCCTAACTTGATCAAATCAAGTGGCACCCCATGCAAACAATCAAGGAAATTGATTAAGGGTTTGATTCTTAATACATATGATCTAAAATTTTAGGTACTCAATAATTAGAGCCCAATGAATCTAATTCATTAAGATTATTAGCAGATAATTAATTCAAATTAATCTTATCGAATAAGCATGTGCTAGTAAGATTATCCTGAACCCAATAAAATTTTTCTAAACCCAATTGAGATTTTATAAGCCCAGTTACTTATTCCAGATCTAATCTTTTTATTATGTTACCCCATAGATTCAATTCTATCTGATAGTGAGATATACCTATTAAAAATTATATCCAAAAGCTAATTATTTGATGATTGTGCTAATTATAAATGTATATGAATTGATAAATAATAAAAATTATTTGATATTTTTTATCATAAGGATACATCTTCTAACGAACTCCTATATTGTGATGAAGTTCTTAGGACTACTTTAATCGATAAAGAAAAATTTATCGTATAGTCTTTAAATAGGTTCACGACCAAACGATACGCTATTACTAGGACAATAGCAATATCAAGTATAGGTCGTTGTGTGCCATATACGTTTGTTGTCCTCATAACCAAATGGTATGGAGATACTGGTATGGCATGCAAGTGAGATATAAGAGTACATCATCACTAAACGTGACCAACTATGGAGTAATTTGCTATCAAGGGTAGCCCATGAAGGATATGGGTATAAGTATCCCTCTGATCTGAGATCACCACGGTGATTTACAAGCAACTCACTGTACTTCAGTATCGGACTAATTGAGTTTTTAATTCAGTGATGGAAGATTTTTAGGTATAGTCAAGTACTTGTCAAGTCGGTATATGAGTCAAGATGGGATTGACCTCTCTAAATTAGTAGGAGATATGCATCAGTGTATTTCAATTTAGCAAAATCTGAGCCCGGATAATCCATGTGATGGATTTGAAAAAGATTAAAATATAATATGGATGACTTATCTAGAATTTACTGTTAAATCTTAGGTCATCCTTGAGCATTAGGGTCAAAGGGATGAATTATACGGTAACCATATACAAATAGGTTCTTGAATGTTGCTTCACCACCATTCGATCTATCCAGACGTCAGGTCATCTTTGCTAGATGGTTACATTGATTAGTTCAAAAAATTATTTTTGTGCTATCAATTTAGGTTAAAACCTATGGGGTCATACTCAAAAGAAGTTTCTGATTGATCATGTGACTGATCAACGATTGAGAATCATTCAAGAGCTTAATCATCAATTTGATTGATGATTAACCTTATGCAAAAGTTACAATAAATTAATTTATCAAGTATTAGTGAATTAGTAAAGAATTAATTAGTAATTAGATTATTGATTAGTTCAATTTGATTGAGCAAAGAGGATTAAATAAAATCTAATTGAATTGAATTCAATTAGATTTGACCCGATTAGGTTATGAGATGATCTAATCGCTAAGGAAGAATTATCCCTGATTTGATTAGGACTTTAGTTTAATCAATTTTAAATTTGATTAAAATTTGATTTAAAATTTATGAACTTAATTAGATTAAATTTTATATATTTTATTTGGGCTAAACTAGATGTGATTTGGTTTGGATCCAAATAAGAAAACTTAGAGTTCTTATTGGAATAGGACTCTTCTCCCTATGCCAACCCAGATTGCATGCCATATATCTCCACACACAAAATTATTTTTTATGAGATTTTTTTATACCAAAGATTTTTTTTCTTATCTATCTTATATCTAAATTTAATTTAATTTTGATAAAAAGAAGATTCTAAAATTAGATTTTAAAATATTTCTTATCAGGAGAATCTGTTCTCATCCAGATCAACCTCTCCATGCCAATAAATATTCTTCTCCTTATATGTGTACTATTTTGAAGAGATTTTTTGTGAGAGATTAGTTAGAGAACTTATTTACTATAAAAAATATAAGAAGAGGCATCCCATATTTGTTTGGTATATTTTTGGATATAGAAATATGAATGGAGGTGGAATCCTATAAGAGTCCATGATCACTAGGACTCTTCACCCCACCTCCTTACACACCTATAAAAGGGGGTTTTGTGATTTATTTTATATGTATAAGATACCAGAAGAGAGATCTTCATGTGGTAGATGTTTGGCCATAGTTCATAGTGTGAAAAATAGAGAGGAGGGCCCTCTCTCTTGGGGTGTGTGCAAAAACTTGAATTTCAAATTTTTGGTTCTAAAGATTTGGGAGGAGAAAATAAATTAGAAAAAAATTATTTTATTCTTTATTTTTCTTTTACTTCTTTATCTCCTCTAAAAGTTTATCTTAAATGTCTAAAAAAATTTTAAAAATTTAAAAAAAAGATCCAGATCAGCCAAAAAGAAGATCTTCGCACGAGCTAGTATTCCTGAGAAGATCGATCAGATCGGGGCTTCGAGCAAATTTCTCATAGAGGCTGGATGCATGTGCAGTTGTGAGAAATTAGTAAGGATCCTCTCCATCATGTCTCTCAGTAGTGAAGATCATCGATCCATGATTAGGTATGGAGTTCTGAACTCAGATTAGAAGAAGATGTGATCTACTGCTCATATGCATGCATGCTGATTTTATCTTCAATTATTTCAGATTTTATATGCAACATAACATGTCATAGATTCTAAAGTAGGTTACTTTGATGATTAGATCATATGCATATTAGATTAATTTGATTAATCTAGTTATCTTTCACTGTAATTTTTTTTAACAAAATTTAAAATACATGTATAAAATCGCCTATGCATCCCAATAGTGGTATCAGAGCCTAGGTTCATTATCACATGATTTATGTGCATATTAAATCTAAATTTTAATTTTATTTAATCTGATATATGATATTTTGATCTAAATTTAATTAATGGTTAATCGCACAAACTGACATAAGGTTATCCTACTGTAGGGTTTACCCCTTACAGTGAAAAGATTATCCTCGTTTGTGCTGATCCTTAATAAAATCTGATTTTATATTATGCATGTGATATTTATGATCTAATTTAGATATGATCTAAGATTATAATCGGATCTGATATAATTTAGATTAGATCTAAATTAATGCATATATGATATGTGATTAGATTAGATGATTCGATTTGTAAGTACTTGGATTGGGTTGATCACCAAGTCATCCGATCATAGGAGCAAGAAGAGTTTAAAGGCCCTCTTTTTTCATTTGATGAGATGCTCTTATGGCGTGTAGGGGTGCCATGTGATTAGAACCTATGAAGAAGAAAGCAAAAGAAGAAAACTTACTTTCTTGCAAAATCTTAGATCTTGAAACCCTAGGTATTGTTGTATGTGATGCAAGTTGCGAAGAAGTTAGTTACATCTAATCTTGTTTAATCAAAATTATTTTGATTTAAAATCATAAAATATTTATATTTGATCTAAAAGATTTTATGATTTATATGTAAAAATTATTTTCAAAACCTTAATCATGTTGATGCAAAACTTAGTTAAGAATTAAGTATATAATCGATTAGATCTAGAATTGTGATTTAAGATTTAATGACATTCGCATAAAACATGGGGGCATGGGTTGGCTTAGATCAGGTCCTCTTAATTGGGTTAGACCTAAGGTTAGAATCAAAGAGTTAATGGACTAACTAAAAAAATTAATTAAATCTAACCAAATATTGAATTAGATTAAAATCAGAGTTTCTCTAGAACCAATACAATAGTTGTAGATGGTCAAGTCCATGTCTTTGATTAGACCAAATAGACTTTGATTATGGCTCAATGGTTGAACCCAAATCATTAGGTTGGTCAAATCAAAATTATTTAACTAATTGGTGTCTAAGATAAGTTCGGCATTTCAACCGGTGGATTTTAATTAGGAGCAGCTTACTTGGCCATTTCGATGGTGTCTAAGGCAAGCTTAGCAGACCCTTCCATTGATCTCACTTACTTGATCAATTTGGTGGATTATGTCTTGATTAGACCTCTAAGTGATTCGAGTTGATCCATGTTATTAAGGTTGATCAGTGTGACTGATTAAGGTACCATTTCAACCAGCATGACCTTGCTCCAATTTAATAACTTCATGAAGTCAGTAGGAAGATTGTGGTTTACTGATTGATCTCTTCTCATTTTTTCTTTAAATTGATTAAATCCTCTAAATTATTAGATTCATAAAATGAGCTAGTTATGGAGATAACTAGATCATAGCCTCTCATTAAGGTGAATGATAATGGGTCCATTATTTCTGATTGATATTGCAGGCGCCATCCGTTTGATGTTCTCTTTGAATGATGAAATTATCATTCATCATATGATGACTCTGTTGTCCTATCTGATGATGGTTGGATTGATCAAGCCATGATAAGTGGTATATTTTTATATTTATTGAAGATATTTTTGGTAGTTTATTGTGCTAACATCTTCTTAAAAATCTAATTTCATGAATAAATTAGATTTTCATGCAAAAATAAATAATTTTAAAAAAATATAAAATTAGAACATATTTATGAAAAATAGATATCAATTTAATTAAGCACTTTTAAGCACTAAAATAATAAAAATTTTTTGAAAAATTTAATACATATTTTTTTAAATTTTCAGAGAAAAATCAGAGCAAAAATCGAGTGAAAATATCTTAAAAAATAAATTTTATTATCTTCGATGCACGGTGGACCAGCCGCTCAATCCACAGATTTAGGGTTGCAGTCCACAGAATAGTTTCACGGTCCACAGCACGGTCCACGATAGGTGGAAACCTTTTTGCATGATTCGATGGTCGAAAATGAATCTGGAGTCTGATCTAACGGCCAGCATCGATCCTGACTATGTTAAGAAAGTCAGAGGCACTGATCAATGGCTAAAAATTTATCTGAAGCATAATCGGATGGTTGAGAATGCATCCAACCCTGAGAAGAACTTGATCAATGATTTTTGTGCTGATCTAAGTGGTCAAAATGTGATCCCATGGTCAGAATTAATTCCTACGATTATAATACAAATTTTAAAGGTTTTAGGACTCCTTTTGTGATCAAAAAAAGATAAAAAATTTATCTATAAATAAGAGATCTAAGAATAAGAGTAAAAAAAAAATCAATAGAAAAGTAAAAAAAAATTAGAGAAAAAAATAAAAAAGTTTTAGAGATCTAAGAGAAAAGATGAATATGGAGCTAGAGATCTTGATGCATGGCTAAATCCCTTCAATCCAAGAATACGATGAAGTCTGTAAATAGATTTTTATTTTTTTTCTTCTATTTATTTTTTATACAATAAAATTATACTTTTATTTCATATCTTTTTATTTTTCTGAGGTATTGATCTAGCCTACATGAACTATACCCTTCACTGACATGCCGTGATCTCTGGATACGATACGTACCTAGGAGAAATAGATCATGGTATGTTAGTCTAAATCTTATATCTTGTAATTAAATTTAGATAGTTTATACTCTGATAGGATGAGCTATGATCTATTGATGCAGTTTGTACCTCTTAGAGATAAGTTATACTAATACATTAATCATAAGAATTAATATTGCAATATAAAAAAAATAAATAAATCTAATTTATATGGTAGATTTGAAATTTTTGAATTATTTCTCTGACTTATTTTTTTTATAAATTAATTTATATTTGTAATTAAATTTTTATTATTTTATTTATTTTAATCCTTCTACAATCAATTCTCTTTTATTATTTTTTTTTAAAATAAAAAAGATAATCACCCTAAATCTCTGTGAAAATGATCCCGACTCACCCTATCTATATAGTTTGAGTTAGTTTTTATTCTTAACCGCCTACGACAGTGATTAAATTTTGACGTCATTGTTGGAGATCTAGGCATGATTATTTTTTATTAAATTTTTTAATCTTATTCTTAGTTTTTTTCTTATTTGCTTTCTAACTTGCTTAGCTCCTTAGTCAATCTTAAGTTCTTCCAAAAAAGAAAATCTCTACATTAATACCTCGTAATCTACTTAGAAAATTAGATACTTAATCACAAAATCTAAAAAGTGAAACAAATCAATTTACTTTTGACTAATTACTAAATTTGATCACTTTTTTTTTCTTGCATTGCATAAGTCCACAAAATATCTTAAGGACACAAACCTTAAACAAGATAAGGTGGGGATTTCATCACACTTTCTTAGCCCACAAACAACCATCCTACATATTGCATTGATCTAAACCTTAATCTAAAATCAATTAGACGTTGGCCCTTAAGGACTCTCGAGCTCAATAGGGCAAGAGATCCTAAGAGTTGGATCAGGTAGGGTTAGTCAGTTTGACTGGTGTCTAAGAAAGTGATTCAGGGATTATGTCCTGAAGGAAGGTGATTATTTAATTCATTTCATTCGCTTATCTGACTAACTCAATTGGTGTCTAAGGAAAGCAATGGGGGGACTCCCACCAACATTATACTTATCTGGCCAGTTGAGTGGCTAGTCTTTTATCTGGAGTGCTTAAAGACAACCTTGATAATTAGGAGCTGTCTAGATCTAGCATTATCTTTAGCTAAGATTGTCTGCATAACTTGATTACTAACCGACAACCATGAACCCTAATTAAAACACTCTCCTCTATCGTCTCTCGATTTAGAACTCCTTAAGCTCTCATCTTTAGAATTCTCTTCTCATCTATCTCTTTTTCCTCTTCTCTTAAAAAAAAATATAAAAATAATTAAAAATTCTTAAATTTTTTCTTGGACAAGGATATCTGATCAATTAATGAGAATAAATCTAAACCTTGCATCTAGTCCAGTAGACCTTAAGCCCACTATGGGTGAATCCAAACATGAACCTCGGGTACTGAAAGACCTTTGCTATCTAGTTGGGTCAATCCAATCCTCATATATTCGATTGCCACAAACTGATGTCAATTTTGAAATTAAACATCAGATCATAAACATGCTTCTCAAATTCACTGAAATTGAGGATGCATATATTTTTATGAGAAAATTTAAGGAAGTATGCACCATGATGCGGCTTCAACAGCTCATTGAGGATGCTGTAAAACTTAGATTGATCAACTTTGCCCTCAAGAATAGTGCCAACAAATGGTTATACAGTCTTCCTAACCAATCCATAGCATCATGGGAGGATTTTGTTAAAGTGTTCTTAAAAAAAAAATTTTCACACCATAAGACTGCCAAATTTAGGAATGAAATTAATCAATTTTATCAATTATTTGGTGAGTCTTTTTGAAAGTGCTTTGATCATTTTAAGAACTTTTTGAGTCAATGTCCACACCATGGAATAAAAACTTGAAAGCTGTGCCAAATTATTTATGAAGGACTAGACCCAAACTCTAGAATCATATTAGAATCAATGTGTCAGGGTCAATTTATGAACAAAGAGCCTATAGAAACCTGACAATTTTTAAAGGACCTAGTAAAAAAGAGCCTACAATAGGAGATTACAAGGGAACCTGATAGACTTATACCTTCAAAAGGGGGTGTATATCAAGTTCAACCTTCCCTAGCTGAAGAGGCTAAATTTGCATCTTTGATCCATAGGATAGTGGCCCTAGAACTTAAGGGACATATCCAAGTGAACCAAGTTGCAACATCTACTTGCAATGGATGTAATGCCATAGACCATACAATGGAAGGATGTCCTTTCTTAATAGATCCAGTCAAGAATGAAGTAGCATAGGAGAATGCAGCCTATCAAAGACCCATAAATGATCCTTATGCACCAACATACAATTTAAGATGGAGGAACCATCCCAATTTTTTTGGGTCACAAGGGTCAAACTCAAATAGACCTACCTTCATTCAACCCAACCCTAGACCCACTCAGTCATCAAATAACTCACTAGGTTTCAGTAATGATCAAAGACTTAACTCGCTAGAAAAGAGTCTGAAAATCCTAGTGAAATCGACTACTAACACCAACACCATACTAAACAACTTTATGTAGACCATGGGCCAACTTTTAACTTCCAACACCCAAGCTATTAACCATCTAGAGATGCAATTAGGTCAATTAGCTACAGCTGTGAGTGAAAGAGAAAAAGATAAACTACCAAGTCAACCCGAGGCTAATCTTAGGACCCAGAACAATCAAGGACCACAATAAGGAGCCCAAATCAACCAATTAAATGCAATTCATACTTTAAGATCTGAAAAATAAGTAGACAACCATTTCAGTACACCTGAAGATCAAGATGACTCATTGTCTAACCCACCTCATGAGCAAGTGATCGATCAGATCAAGTTTAAGGATCCAGATAAGTCTAAGGAGTCAATAGAGATTGACGAAACACCTAAGCCACTTATAGAATCCATCTTAGGGTTTAAGAAAGCCAAGACATCACCCACCAATCCTGTAGCTCTTTTTTTTCAAATAGACTTAGGTCCAACAGACATTCAGCCCATATGGATCAAATCTTAGAGATGTTTAAACAAGTGAAAGTAAATATCCCTCTACTAGATATGATCTAACAAGTTTTCACATACGTCAAATTTCTCAAAGACCTATGCACAAAGAAGAAGACCACCAATATTTTCAAAAAAACCTTCTTGACAGCTAGTGTGAGCTAATGT
This sequence comes from Elaeis guineensis, assembly GCF_000442705.2. NCBI lineage: Eukaryota > Viridiplantae > Streptophyta > Magnoliopsida > Arecales > Arecaceae > Elaeis > Elaeis guineensis. The sequence goes on from NC_026002.2 coordinate 83,789,518, forward strand.
CTGTCGAGCCATATGCCTGTTAAGTACAAAGATCTTGGGTCTCCTACAATCTCTTGTGTCATTGGGGAAACCATTATTGATAGGGCCTTATTAGACTTAGTGGCTAGTGTGAACATCTTACCTTATTCGATCTATGAAAAATTGGGGATAGGAGAATTAAAGCCTACAAAAATCACATTGCAATTGATAGATTGATCAGTGAGGGTCCCCAAAGGAGTTATGGAGGATGTGTTAATCAAGGTCAGCAATTTCATTTACCCTATGAATTTTGTGATCCTTGAGACTAAACCAGTGATTAATCCGAAAGGTCACATCCCAGTAATCTTAAGAAGACCATTCCTAGCAACCACCAATGTTCTAATCAATTATCGCAATGGACTTGTTGGGTATAAAATACCCCCAGCCAAAGTTTGTAAAAGGCCAACCCTTCCAGGGCTTTTTCGGCTTCTAACCTTGTGTGACGTCTTTCTGAACTCCCTCGACCGTCCGAGCTTCCATAATACTATCCGAACTTCTCCGACAATAAGCTTCTCCATTCATCTATCGGACTACTCCAAATGCTCTCTAGGCTTCACTATTAGCCGATTTTCTACAGTGATCGACCATTCTCCGAATCCCTTCTAGACTTCTTCCGACCACGGATGACTCTACTCCGAACTTCCACCAGTCGGATCTCTACTCTAAACTTCTACCGCAAGTAGTCTACTCCAAACTTCTACTGCAGGCGGTCTACCCCGGATCTCTACTGTAAGAGAATTCCATCCGAGCCTCTACTATAAATAAATTTCTTTCGAACTTCTATTACAGGCAGACTTCAGCCGAGCTTCTTCATTGTCGGATCCCAGCCGAGCTCCTACAGTGGACGGATCTCAGATGAGCTTCTACAATGGGACAGGCTCCACCGGCTAGGTCACTACTCCGAGCTTCCACGACAACTGATCTTCGACCGAGCTTATACAATAAGCGGCCTCCTTTCAGCCTTCTACAAGAATCAGATTCCGTCTGGACTTCCATAGCGAATGGATTCCGGACGAACTTCTACAACAGATGGGCTTCAGCAGCTGGATTTCTACAACAGCCGACCACCTCCGGTGTCTATCGTACCTCCCCAGCCATCAACCTTTAACAACGCCAACCGGACTTCCACAGGATCCTCCAGGTCCCTCCAGCGGACGAACCTCCCCAACGCCATCCGAAGTCCACTGCCGACCGACCCTCTACCAGATTCTTCATAAAATCATACTTCCCCAACAGTCCTCATCCCAACTTTTACAATAGATGACTCCTGCCTGTAGCATTAGCACTCTAGGCACCCAACAGCAGTAGACCCGTCAGCAATCTCAAAAATATCCGAGCTTCTTTTGGATCGACGAGACAGAGAGCCATTCTGCTCCGTCAGACATCCCAGTCGAGCTTCAGTCGACAGATCCAAATTCTCTGACAAGTCATGACAATGGCCACTATCTTACTCCACTCTCTGTAATGAATTCTGCATGGCTCCACCACTCTCTGGCAAGTCATGATAACGGACACCACTCCACTCTCCGTAACAAACTCCACGTGGCCCTGAATGACCCTCTGATGCCACTACTCTCCGTAACAAACTTCACGTGGCCCTGAATGGCCCACTACCAGGTGGTTACAGATGTCGCTATCAATCAGTTATGCTCTCCATCTATAAAAGGGACCCCTTAGATACGTTCTTCTCTAAGCTCTAAACTCTATCTCGAAACTCTACCAAAATTTTATTTGAGCACTCCATTTCTGTTGAAGCAGAGTACTGACTTGAGCGTCGGAGGGTCTTGCCGGAGCACCCCCAACTCCGGTATAGACTTCCCTTGCAGTCCTGACGGCGGCCACGGTCATCTAAACTCCAGTTTCTCCGACGTCGGTGGAATTCTGCATCAACAGAATTGGTGCTAGAGGAAGGATGCTGTGTCTTCACAGTACCCTTATTCTTAAAGGAGTGCTCAATGGGACTGTCTCCGATCATCCTCTCTGACATCCTCTTCTCCTTCTCCTGCCAGATCTCTATCCGATGCCTCCCCGAAAGGCATCCACCAGGCAATCCACGGCCTCCGCGGCCAGATGTCAGCGGGCCCCATAAGCTCCGACCTCGTCTTCAGTTTTTCAGGCTCCTCCTCCTCCGAAAACGGCAGTCGGCATGGAGCAGTTTGACTTGCTGGTTCAGCAAGTCAGGGGCCTCACCAAAGCGGGGTAGGCCATGCAGCAGCAGCTGCAGGTATCAGTGCGGCTGGAAAGAATATCACCGGAGTTTTAGAATTCGGTGACTGGGTGGGCCACTTGGGCAAGTCTTCCCATCTTCCCTAGAAAGGGGAAGCAGAAGGTAGAGAGCCCACCATCCGATCATGATTCCACCCCCAAAGAGTCCTTACCTCCCTCCCACCAGAAGACCCTCGAGACTCGCAGTCGAGAGGATCTCCTGGATTAAAGATTTTGGGAGATGAACCGACGGATCGAAGAGCTCCACCACGCTCCCACTGCTTATGGTGAGGACATTTGCACTGATCCTTCTTTCTCTCAAATGATGATGCAGGAGTCAATCCCGCTAAACTTCAAGCTCTCCCAATTCGAGAGCTACAATGGGACCTCGAATTCGGTTGACCACTTGGAGGCCTTCCAGACAATGATGCTGCTCCATGGCGCACCAGATGCCATCCTGTGTCGAGCCTTCCCATCTACCTTGAAGGGAGTAGCAAGAAATTGGTACTCGACACTGAAGCCAAGTACTATCTTCTCCTTTGATCAGATGAGCCACCAGTTTGTCGCTCATTTTGTTAGCAGTCGGCATCTCCGGAGAGGTTCGGAGTCCCTCATCAACATCAAGCAAAAGGAGGGAGAATCCATCCGAGCTTACGTCAACCGTTTTAACGTCGCCGCATTGGAGGTCCGAAACTTGGACCAATCGATCGCGATGGCCACCCTGAAAGGCGATCTTCAAAAGAACGATCTTCTATTTTTTCTGGAAAAGAAGTATCCCAGGGACTTTGCCGATTTGCTGGCTCAGGCCGAAGGATATACCCGAGCAGAAGAAGCCTTCAAGATGAAGGATGAGGAGGCTGCGGAGGAGCGACAGGCGGGAGACTCCAGCAAGCCCGCAGTTGAAAAAGGGCCGAGTGAAGCTCGGCCATGTTCTCGAACTCCCTCCGGACACAAGCGTGTCCAGACTCCTCCCCAGGCTCATAGGTAGAGAAGTCCAGACCGCAGAGTTCGGTGGGGCTCTCCCCCAGGAAGATTCCACAGCTACGCCCCTCTCAACACATCGAAAACCCAAGTGCTGATGGAGGTCAGGGAGCAGCTGCCGAGACCAGAAAGGATGCGCACACACCCCGAGAAGCACAACCCTAACAAGTTCTACCTCTATCATCGTGATCACGGCCATGACATGGAGGAGTGCATTCAGCTCTGAGATGAGATCGAGGAGCTCATCAGACGAGGCTAGTTCGATAGATTCATTCAACGCCGACCTGAAGGTAGAAAAGATCGGTCGAGGGCCCTGCCACAACCGGAGCCGTCGAGGAGGGAGGAGCAGCCTGAAGATCGACCTCCAATTGGGATCATCAACTCCATCTCTAGAGGATCCTGACGGGGAGCAGACCTTCCATGGCTATGGGGTTCAAAAAATCTACGAATGTATTACCAATAACTTTGCCTTAAATAAAAGTTTCTTTCATATCTACATATCTTCTCTTTTGGCATGAGCTCATAATGACAGGGAGTAGCTCCTTCCGACAATCGAAACACGATCATGTTAGGAACAAGAGGAAGAACCTCATCCTAATATGAGCCAAGTCGAAGGCCCGGTTACTTAAAGACCGAATGGGGGGAGAGGCCCTTACAATGGCCCTTATGTGCCCCCACAGCCTTGTTAGGAACAGGAGGAGAACCTCGTCCTAACATGAGCAAAGTCGAAGGCCTGATTACTTAAAGATCGAATGAGGGGGGAGGCCCTTGCAACGGCCCTTATATGCCCCCACAGTCTTGTTAGGAATAGGAGGAGAATCTCATCCTAACATGAGCAAAGTCGAAGGCCTGGTTACTTAAAGATCGGATGGGGGGAGAGGCCCTTGCAACGGCCTTTATGTGCCCCCAACAGCCTTGTTAGGAACAGGAGGAGAACCTCATCCTAACATGAGCAAAGTCGAAGGTCCGATTACTTAAAGACCAGATGGGGGGAGAGGCCCTTGCAACGACCCTTATGTGCCCCCACAGTCTTGTTAGGAACAGGAGGAGGACCTCATCCTAGCACGAGCTGAAATTGACTATGTCGGGGACAGGAGGAGAACCTCATCCTGACACAAACAAAGACCTGATCGTTCAAGATCAGATGAGGAGAAAAGCCTCCTCAATGGCTCCTCTACATCCCAACAACCCCGTTAAGAGCAGAGGGAAAACCCTCGTCCAAATAAAAAGAAAAGGAGAGATAAAAAGGGAAAGCGATGAACTACACTAGTGATAAGGAAAAAACAAACTACATCAAAGATACGAGGGACTTCGTCTCAATGAGGAAGGAGACTTTTATCAAAAACTCTCAGTCTCTAAGGGGGAGTTCAACACAGGCCAAGGAAAAATTGACTTCCTCAAGGGAACGAGAAGTTCGGGCCCCCAAGCTCGAGCACCGAGAGGAAGTGTCAAAACTCAAATGGCCTCGAAAAGATTTACGATCATGAATAAAAAGGGTAAATTAACACGGCAATGATTCAGAACCTTCAAACAACGTCGACATCGAACAAGATAAAAGATAAAAAAAAAGAAGTTCGATAAATGATGACTTAATGCAAGAATGGACAAGGTAATGAAAATTTTCTTTTTCATTTTATTAGTGAAGCGTACATTACAAAGCCTGGAAGGCCAAAAAAAAAAAGAAAAACGACAAGAAAAGTAAAAGAATACATAGAAGAATGAAAGATAAAAGAAGCTCTAAGGAAGCTCGACTTCTTCCGACTTCGAGCTCTCGGTTTCAGTCCTTATTAGGGATTGCTTTAAATTTTTGACTTCTTCTTTCAATTCCTTCTTTCTTAACAGTATCTCCCGATACATTTGGTGGAACCACCGGCTCTCGCCCTCCAACTCTCGAAGCCTCTTCCTCAGAACTTCGGACTCTGCCTTGGCATCCTTGACCGACTGCTGCTCGTAGGCTAGTTGAATCTTCAGCCATTACAGTTCAGCCTTCTCCTGCCCAAGTGCCACAGACAGTACTTCCATGGTCCCCCTCAAGAAGCGGAGCTCGTCGGAACCTTGTGTAGAGACGACCTGGACTCTCTCGGATAACTGCCTCTGAAGGTGGGCAACTTCGTCGGTCGCCATCTTGAGCTTCCTTTGGTAGTCCTCTACTTGCCCGCTCCAACCGACTTGGTAGGCATTGTAGTTTGCCTCGGTGTCCTGTAGCTGCTTTTGAAGGTCGGAGAACTTCTTCGACCAGTCTCGATCGTGGTCGACCTGGATTGTGAGCCAGGACGAGCTCCCTTCCAACTGATCGATCTTCTCCCATGCAGCCGCTAGCTCGACTTCAAGGGAGCTGATCTTAGAAGCCTGAGTCCAAGATCAGTCGCTGGCATGTTTTCGAAGTTCCTCAAGCTCCGTCATGAAGTCAGCCTTCCTCCGGGTATAGTCCATGAGACCCTTTCTGTGGAGGTTCTGAAAGCGAATAGCCTCCGTAGTGACTTCCGAATGGCTTTTCCTCAGCCGGTGAAGTTAGTCATCCAGCTTCTTTGATTTCTTCATCAAGTGATGAACTTCCTTTCTGAGGTCTCAGATCATCTACTTCAGAGGAATCTCCTATGGTAGGGGAAGAGCTTCGGTAGGGTACTGTCATTGGGAGACAAGAGCGTCACAACTCAAATTAGTGCAAGAAGACAGAAGAGAAGGAAAAGAATGCAGAATAAGAAAAAGGAGCTCTCTGTAAAGAAGAATTCAATTTCATTGATTAAATAGTTTTTAAGTACAAGAGAACAAAGAAAAGTCACTACAAAGGAAAAATATAAAATTAGAGGTTTCGGACCTTTGGGATAGAAGTGGAGGAGCTCGGTACCCCCGGAAGGTTGGTCGCGGTGGCCGCAGCTGTTGAAGAGGTCCCGACTGGAGGAGGACCGGTAGCGACTTCGGAAGGTCCGGCTTCATCGTCAGATGCCTCATCCAGAAAGTCGAGGTCCAGCTCAGGAAACTTTTCGGCCACCTTCCCTTGACAGAGCTCGAAACCCTTGATGAAGGCATCTTGTGTTGTGATCCAGGTGGTGTGCCCAAGGCCCAGGGGACCAAGGCTAAGTCCAAGGTCCATCATTCATGAGGGATTCATGGAGGCTCTAGGGCTAGTTGGGCCCTAGGTTGAAAGGCTGTGGGCCTTTCGGGTTCTTGAGGTCTAGGTTATGTGGGCCTCAAGGGACCAACTCTTTATGGGCCAGGTCTGGGCCCAGGATAGGAGAGATTAGGTTGAGTCTTGGGTGTACATGGGCTTGGGTTAACCTAATCTCCCATAGAGTTGGTCAAAGGAGTTTTGGGTTTGGATCACTTGACCCTGTGTTCATATATACATGTACTGTATAGGTTTGAAAAAGCCAAAAAAATACAGAACTCTTTCTCCCAAGAGTCTCTCTCTCTTCTTCCTCTCTCTCCAGCAATTCTCCATGCCCCAAGAGCAAGAAACCCTAGGGGTTCTTGCCGCCAGGTCCTAAAAAGGAAAGAAAAGCAAGGAGGCGCAAGCCCCTTCCCCCTTGCAGCCGCCAACCAGATTGCTTTCCTTTTCTCTTGCAGTCACCCAAGCATCAGGTCCAGGACCTAAAATCCCTTGAGAAGAGGTTGATACAAGTTTCTTTCAGATCTGGAGTTGATCTGAGGTCGTTTGAGGTACGGGTGAGATCTCCATCAACAGATCTACAGGAAAGGCTGTAGCAGGATAGATCTGCAAGGTCTGTCTCCATCTACCTTCTTCCCTATTTAGAATATCCTGATTTGAGATCTATAAATTGGAAGACCTCAATCTAGTCCTATTCTGGTTGGGTACCAGATCTTGGATTTTTTAGAGGTGATCTTAAAGGCATTCTTCATCTGGAATGAAAGGCTGACGAAGAAGACAGCAACCAGGCTGATTTTGTCAAGGGCCTTAGATCGAGTCCAGGAGTCTTCAGATCTGTTTGTTGCTAGTTTTGTTGCATGCAAGGTCTATGGGAGGAGCTAGGATCATGCTCCAATAGTTGGTATCAGAGCCACAGTGGTGAGTAAGCGGTTCCAAGCGCGAGAAGTTGAAGATCCCAAGTGCTAAAAATTTTCAGCAAGGTACCATCAAGGTATATTCTACACTTCTTGATTTTATATTGCTTGTTTGGCTTAGATCTAGTCATGGGCAGCAATATGAAGGTCGATTTCGAGAAGTTTGATGGCAAGAAAAATTTTTTCATATGAAAAATCTGGGTGGAGGATCTTTTGGTGCAACAGATCTGGATCAGGTTTTGGATGAGAAGCCTGAGAGAATGACAGATAGACAGTGGGCATCGTTGGAGAAGAAAGCATGCTCGGTGATTAGAAGATGTTTGGCGGATGTGGTGTTGTATTCGATACTGGAAGAAAAGACCCCGAAGGGCCTTTGATCGAAGTTGCACACCATATATATGGGGAAGAATATGTGCAACAAGCTAATACTGAAGAAGAGGTTGTACAGTCTTCGGATGCAGGAGGGATCTGATGTGATTGGCTACATTCAGAGGTTCGACCAGTTGTGCACGGAGTTGATGAATATCGGGGTGATGCTGGATGAGGAGGACAAATCCCTATTGCTTTTGTGTTCGCTGCCAGGATCATATGACTCTTTGGTGACTACACTACTCTATGGCAAGGAGACTCTGGAATATGAGGACATGGTCTCGGTGCTGAGGTCTAATGAGCAAAGGAAAAAGTTGACCAGAGATCAGGCTCCCCAGGAGGGTTTGGCAGTAGGGGAGAGGATAGGTAGAGGTAGAGGTAGAAGCAAGTCCAGGGGGCGGTCCAAGTCCAGGAAGGGAAAGAAAGAGATGAAATGCTTCAAGTGTAACGAGTTCGGACACTTCAAGCAAGAATGTCCACTGTGGAAGAGCAAGAAGGGAAAAAGAAGTGGCTCAGAATCAGTGAGTGCAGTTGCTGGGCAGCAGGTGGAGGATGATCTACTTGTGGTATCAGATGGTCACAGGCATTACACAGAAGAGTGGACACTAGACTCTGCGTGCTCACATCACGACACACCACACAGGTTTTGGTTTGCGACATACACCAAGACAGATGAGGGATCAGTGACTCTAGGCGACAATCATCCTTGCAAGGTGGCTGGGATAGGGACAGTCAGGGTGAGGATGTTTGATGGGATTGTGAGGATATTGACAAATGTAAAGCATATCCCGGAGCTGGAAAAGAATCTGGTGTCACTAGGCTACTTGGAGCGTAGTGGATACAGCTTCAGCAGTAGGGCTAGAAGCGGAGTATTGAACATCTCCAATGGAGCTATGGTGGTGATGAGAGGCAGGAGGTTGGACAATAACCTCTATTGCATTGAGGGATCTGTGGTGATCGGAGAGTCTGATGCAGCAGCTGCAGCACAGGACCAGCAGGGGACTTACAGGATGTGGCACTACCGCCTAGGCCACATGGGTGACAGGGGGCTGAGGGAGTTGAGCAGGAGAGGACTCATCTCTGATCTGGAGGATGGTGCTACAGGAAAGATCTGTGAGCCTTGCCAGATGGAAAAGCAGAGGAGAGTTCAGTTCAACATCAGTACAGCCCGTAGTGCAGCCCCTCTGGAGTTAGTACACACGGATGTGTGGGGACCAGCCCTAGTTTTAGCTAGGAATGGGGCCAGATACTTCATGACCCTGATTGATGATTTTTCAAAAAAACTCTGGATTTACTTCATGAGAGAGAAGTCAGAGGTCTTCACCAAGTTCAAGATCTGGAGAGCTGAGGTGGAGAAGGAGCAGGGGAGGAGCTTGAAGTGTCTGAGGTCAGACAATGGTGGGGAGTACACCAGCAGAGAGTTCCAGGACTACTATGAGGAGTGTGGGATCAGGAGACACTTCTTAGTTAAGGGGACTCCACAGCAGAATGGGGTGGCCGAGAGGATGAACAGAACACTTCTGAAAAAGGCACGATGTATGAGGCTGCAGGCAGGGCTTCCAAAGGAGTTCTGGGTTGACACAATAGACGCAGCGGGTTACTTGGTCAATCGATCACCTCACACCAGGTTGGATGGCAGGCTTCCAGAGGAGGTGTGGTCTGGGAGGATAATTGGGCTGGGCCATCTATAGGTATTTGGGTGCACGGCCTATGTGCACATTAGAGCTGGTGAGCGGAGCAAGCTAGACGCCAGATCATGCAAGATGGTGTTTCTAGGCTATCTATGAGGAGTCAAGGGATACAGGCTGTGGGATCCCTTGGAAAAGAAGGTCATTATTAGTTGGAATATGACTTTTGATGAGGAGTCAGTCCTACGGAGGCGAGCAGGCATGGAGGAGCAGCAGGAGCAGGAGGAGGTCCAGCAGGGCACTGCTGGATAGCTTACCTCTTTGATTTTGCCTCTTACAGGTACTACGGGAGGATATGACATTCAGGTGGAGAACCTACCTAAGGTGTCTCCATAGGTAGAGAGGACTCAGATGGATGATCGAGGTGGAGAGGTCCAGCAGGAGCGAGCTGGATCGAGGACTGATATCGATGTTGCCCTACACAAGCCCAAGAGGACCATTAGGCAACCGGATCGATATGGCTTTGAGGAGATGTTGTCATATGCCTTGGTGATAGTGAATGGAGACCCATATATGTATCAGGAGGCTATTGAGAGCCAGGACAGAGAGCGGTGGGTCCAGGCGATGTCCAAGGAGATGCAGTCTCTCCACAAGAACCAGACGTGGCGATTGGTGCAATTACCACAGGAGAAGAGGCCCATTGGCTGCAAATGGGTCTACAGTCGCAAGGAAGGGCCTTCAGAGCAGGGAGGTATCAGATTCAAGGCGAGGTTAGTGGCCAAGGGATACTCCCAGAAGGAAGGCATCAACTTCAGCGAGGTCTTCTCTCCCGTCGTCAGACATACTTCCATCAGAGTGTTGCTGAGTATTGTAGCAGCTCAGGATTTAGAGCTGGAGCAGATGGATGTCAAGACGGCATTCTTCCATGGGCATTTGGAGGAGAGGATTTACATGGAGTAGTCACCTGGTTTCAGGGATCCAGGATCAGAGGGAAAGGTTTGTTTGTTGCAGAAGTCGCTGTACGGGCTGAAGCAGTCGCCAAGGCAACGGTACAAGCAGTTCGACTCCTATGTGCGCAGCATTGGACTTTCCAGGTGTGAGTTTGATCCCTGTGTTTATGTTCAGTCTCTTGAGGATTGTTCTAGGGTGTTCCTACTCTTGTATGTGGATGACATGCTTATAGAATGCAAGAGTAGGAAGGTTGTGCAGGATCTGAAGGCATCCTTATCTCGGGAGTTTGAGATGAAGGATTTGGGCCCTGCAAGGAAGATCCTAGGCATGGAGATTTTCAGAGACCGAGCCCAGAGGGTGCTGCATCTATCTCAGGGGGGCTACATACAGAAGGTCTTAGAGAGGTTCGAGATGAAGGGAGCAAAGCCGGTGGAGCTGCCACTTGCCGGTCACTTTAGACTCTCAAAGACCATGGTGCCACAGACTGAGGTGGAGGCTCAGGAGATGGAGAAGGTCCCTTATGCTTCAAGAGTTGGGAGCTTGATGTATGCGAAGGTCTGTTGTAGGCCAAACATCGCTCATGCAGTGAGTCAGGTTAGCAGGTTTATGGCGCAGCCTGGCAGGGAGCACTGGAGAGCTCTGAAGTGGATATTCAGATACCTGGTGGGTTCAGTTGGAGTTGGCATCTACTACGGACAGCGAGGAGGTGCAGTGGGATACTCTGACATTTCCAGGGAGGCTCAGGAGCTGATTGGCAGTTATGTAGATGCAGACTTCGATGGAGATGTGGATACCCGGAGGTCTACGACAGGCTTCATCTTTAGCCTATATGGAGGTCCTATTTCTTGGAGATTGTATCTGCAGCCTATCACGGCCCTATCCACTACAGAGGTGGAGTACATCGGGCTAACAGAAGCAGCTAAGGAGGCAATTTGGCTGAAGAGTTTGTTGATGGAGATGGGCCTTACTCAGGAGGCCATTAGAGTGCACTGTGACAGCCAGAGTGCACTTCTATTAGCATAGAACTCAGTCTATCATGCAAGGACAAAGCACATCAACATTCAGTATCATCGAATCAGGGAGATTGTGAAGGATGGTGAGGTGGAGCTGGTAAAGGTACACACCAAGGAGAACCCAGCTGATGCACTTACGAAGGTACTTTCACGGGATAGCTTTCAGAGATGTGTTGAGCTGATGCAGCTGATGGACAGAGTGGAGTTGGTTGAGGCCTTGGGACACCAAGGTGGAGATTGTTGTGATCCAGGTGGTGTACCCAAGGCCCAGGGGACCAAGGCTAAGGCCAAGGTCCATCATTCATGAGGGATTCATAGAGGTTCTAGGGCTAGTTGGGCCCTAGGTTGAAAGGCTGTGGGCCTTTCGGGTTCTTGAGGTCGAGGTTATATGGGCCTCTGTTGGGAATAGTGTCCCAAAGCTAATCGTCAGCCAGTTGACGGTTGTGCTCCTTTTTGTATTAGTACATGAATTATAAATAAATAAAAGTTATTTTGATATTTTTTCATGACAAATGTTTCATCTTCTAATGAACTCCTGTATTGTGGTGAAGTCCTTAGGACTATTTAGACTCGACAAAGGAGGATTTGTCGCTTAGTCCTTAAACATGTTCGCGACCAAATTATACATTGTTATTAAGGATGACAATGTTTATCGAGCATAGGTCGTTGTGTGCCATATGGGTTGGTTGTCCTCATAACCAAAGAGTGTGGAGACACTGGTATGGCATACAGGTGAGATGTAATGGTACATCTGCACTGAACGTGACCAACTCCGGAGCTATTTCTGCTGTCAAGATTTGCTCTGATGGGATATAGGTATAAATGTCCCTCCGACCTGAGACCACCACGGTGACTTGCAAGCAACTCACTGCACTTAGGCACTGGACTACCTGAATTTCTAATTCAGTGACGGAAGGTTGCTGGGTGTAGTCAAGTACTTGACTTGCCGGTGCGTGTGTCAAGATGGGATTGACCACTCCAGTTTAGAAGCTGTGTACAGTTGTGTTTCAATTTAGCAAAATCTTGGCCAGGGTAGTCCTAGTGAGGAGTCACAGGACTAATTGAGTTGAGCATGATTCGGATGATATCATCAGGGTTGACAGTTTAACCCTGAGTCGTCCTAAACACAGGGGTCAAAAGGGATGAATTATATGGTAACCATATTCACGTAGGTTCTGAATGTTGCGATTATGATTATTCGACCTATCCGATCATCGGGTACCATTGCTAGATGGTCACTTCGATTAGTACAGAAATTGGTTCCTGTGCTACCGGCTTAGGTTCGAACCTGCGGGGTCACACACATTAGAGGTTCCTTTCTGATCTGATGGCTGATTATGAGTCTTATCTATCTGGAACTCTATGATTGAGAATTAGAATTCTCTAATCAAGAGTTCCACACATTTTGGATACCAGGGTCAAAATTTTGAATTTTAAATTTTGAATTTGAAATTTGAACTCTTTGATCAGGGTTTCATATCGATGGTCTCTGATGCCTGATTGCCCATCGGATTTGGACTCAATATTTATGAGAGGTTTAATTAGTGATTTAATCACTAATTAACTCAATTTGATTGAGTAATTATTTTTGGATCAAGTCCAATTGAATTGGATTCAGTTTGGATTGACCCGATTAGGTTAAATGTTGACCTAATCGCTAAGGTGGTTTAGTCCCTGATTTGATCAGGGGTTAGGTTTAGTTAATTCCTGATTTGATTAAAATTTTATTGAGCCTAATTAAGCCTAATTATATTGGGTTTAATCTGGTCTAATTATGCTTAACCTATTTTAAACTAGGTTGGCTCAATTTGAATCAAACCACCTTGTTTTAAATTCCCTGCGACACCCAACTTCCTTGCACCCATTTGAATTCACGAGAAGAAACTTTTCATGAAATTTTTCTCATGCAAAACCCTTCCCCACGCCCTCATTTGTGCGCCATATGGATGGATAAAATAATTAGTTAGCTATTCAAATTCAAAGCATGTTTGAATTTGAATGGATAACTTATCACTTGCCCTTTCATCCTTATCCATTTTGTGCGCCACATTACTTACACGAGAAAAGGTTTCTCATGAAATATTTTCTACGCACAAAGAGCCACGCCCCTTCTCTTCTCACACCCAAAAGGATAGGGATAAGTTGGTTTTCATTTGAATTCAAATTTGATTTGAATTCAAATGTGTAACCTCTTGTCTTTATCCTCTCACGCGGATAAGACACGTTCGACGTTGTTTTAAAAAGAGGAGAAAGGTGGGACGTGTGTAAAAATTTTGGGAGAGAAACTTTGGGGCGTGAGGAAGGCTTCTATGTGAGGTGAAGGTCCAAAACCTTTCGAGAGAAAAAGAAAGAAAAGAGAGAAAATTGGGCGCAGGGTTTTTGGTGTGTACCCTAGGGTTTCTACCTAGGGTTCGGGAAGTGAGATTGGTGTGCCACGAGTGTCGTGAGTCCATCAAATTTTAGGGAGAGATCCATCAGCCTCTCAAGCAACTGTGCAGATGATCCAGAGCATCCAAGAAGTCAGCACACATCGATCGAAGGAGTTCGATCAACATCTGCCATCAAAAGGGTGAAATCACGAACTAACATTCGTGAGGAGCTGATCAGACGGGAGCTTCATGTGGATGATCCGCAGAGGCCAGACATTTGTGTGGCTATGACGTGATGATCAGAGCCCCCCGACGGTGATCAGATTGCGGTGATCGACTACCCGCAAAAGATGATGTGTTCTGAACACAGTACTGTAAAAGGTATACTGATTCAAATTTGAATTTCAAATTTAGATGCATGCTGTTGTATCATATTTAGATCCTAGTGTAGGGTTAATTAGTATTAATTAATGAGATTAATTAATAATTCCACTGTAAAATAGTAATTTTGAAAAAGTTTTAAAATTACCATTTTGCCCCTATACTAAATTTTCACTACAAATGGTATCAAAGCATGGTTCTAGAATATGATATACATATGCATGCGTAGATTAAGGTGTAATCTATAAGTTTAAATTTGAAATTCAAAATTCAAAATTCAAAAAGATTTGAAATTTGTTAGAAGTTTCAAATTTGAAATTTGAAATTTGGTTGAAATCTCAATTTTAAAATTTGAAATTCGAAAATTGAAATTTAAAATTTAAAATTTAAAATTTGAAATTTGAAATTTGAAATTTGGTTAAAATCTCAAATTCAAAATTTGAAATTTAAAATTCAAAATTTGAAATTTGAAATTCAAAATTCAAAATTTAAAATTCAATGATTTTAAATTCGAAATTTGAAATTTGGTTGAAATCTCAAATTTGAAATTTAAAATTTGAAATTTGAAATTTGAAATTCAAAATTTAAATTTTGAAATTGGTATATTTAGATATACTTGATCCAAGTAGCAAGTAATCTAATTGGGTTGGTTGCCATGGCCGTCCGGTCATAGGAGAAAAGTAAGGTTTAAAGGCCCTCTCTTCCCATTCGATGGGGTCTCCTATGGCGGTAGGGGTGTCGATGCAATTATATCCCATGCCGATGAAGCAGTGAAAGGACTTAATTAAGAAATTTATCATGAATGTGTTAGATTAGATCTAAAAGAAAATTTATGATTTATTTTGAGTTATTTTCTGTTATGAAATGAGCAATAGAATTGTTGTTTATGAAATGTGCTGACCCGTTTGTGAAATGAGTTAACATATTTGGTGAATAGAAAATAAAATCTTTCAAATTTAAAAATTATTTTCGAAATACCAAACCCTGACCCATCAGCCCAAGTACTTAATTAAAAAAATTAAGTGTTGTCTAGTAGGTCTAGAATTGTGAATTAAGACCTAAGACAATTACATAAACTTGTGGGTCAATGGGTTAGATGAATTAGGTCCATAATTGGGTTAGACCTAAGGTTAGTTTAAAAAATGGACTAAATGGAGTAATTGGTCAAATCTAATCAAAAGTTGAATTAGATTAGGTCAAGGATACTCTAGACTCAACTTCAATAGTTATAGTTGAATGGGTCCATGTCTTTAACTAGACCAAGATGGACTTAATTCATGGCTACGTGGTGGAGCCCTATTTACTAAGTTGATCAAAATTAAAACTAATGAATCGGTTGGTGTCTAAGGTAAGTTCGGCAGTTTTGACCAGTGGTTCTTAAGCGAGAGCTACTCACATTGATTCGATCATTGACGAGTTAATGGCAAATCCCCACCACTGATCTCACTTACCTGGCCAATCTGGTAAGTTAGATTTTGATTAGATCACTTGGTGATTAGAGCTCACCCATGTCATTAGATAAATCAGTGTGACTGATTTAGGTGCTCCTAATGCCAGCTTTAATTAAATCTTTTTTTAATCTGACTTGGTGAAGTCAGTGGGAGGATTGAAATTGGCTGGATGATTTCTTCTCTACTATTCTTTAATAAAATCCTCAAAATTATTAGGTCCCTAAAATGATTAAGTTATAATGATAACTAAGTCATAGCCTCCCATTAAGTGAGTGATAATGAGTCCATTAGTTCAATGATCATTGGAGGCCCAAAGGCCTGGTGCTCATTGGCTAATGGAATTATTATTCATAATATGATAATTTGATTGAGTCTTTCTGATGGTGGTTAGGTTGGCCGGTCAAAGTCGGGCCTGATCATTTATTGGTCCGATTCACTAAATTAAGTCATGTTAATGGTTGGACCTAACCAGATCTTTTCAGTGGAGGCCAAAGCCTACTGATTAGGTTCTGGGGCAAAATCAATTACTAGAAGTTGTTTAGAGAAACAACTGGTTAAGAACCTACCCATAGATGCACATGGGTTGACCAACCAAAGTTGGGCTCGTGTGTAGTCTGTGTGGATTCTAGTACCCGTTAAGAATTAAAGTAATTCCTCGAATTGGAGGATGAGGCTACCAGTTCGTAAAAATATTGAGAAAAACTTTAGACTAAAGTCCAAGTCTTTAGTATTAATTTATGTACTAATAGAGGTCTCGTTTTCCTTTAAGCAGCTATGGCCACTACCCTATCGCTCCGGTCATTATTAGATAATGACAAGCTCATGGGACTCAATTTTGATAGCTGGTATCGAAAATTGAAAATCATCCTTGAGCATGAGCGGATCCTTTATGTAGTAACGGATCCAGCACCTAAGGAGCCAGCTCCGAACGCTATTAAGACGATCGGAGACACTTACTTGAAGTGGCTCAATGACCGCACCATCATTCGATGTATTATGCTGGCAGCAATGAATGACGAGTTCAGCCGAAGGTTTGAGAACGCCCAGCCACAGGAGATGCTTCAAATGTTGAACGACTCCTTCGGCACGCCTGACGATGTTGAAAGGCACAAAACTAGTTATGCCATTTTCAATGCTCGGATGAGGGATGGGGCCTCAGTCACTGATCATGTATTGTACATGATCGAGATGATTGAACGCCTAAGCAAATTGGGCTTTCCTCTGCACGAGCAGCTCGGTAAGGATGCGATCCTTAATTCCTTGCCCAAGTCCTTCCTCCCATTCCTTACTCATTTTCGAATGACAAAGCCTGCAGTAAATTACCACGGATTGTTGGGGTTGCTGCAGAACTTTGAGAAGGATCACCAACTCCATAAGGAGTCGGTGAATGTAGTGGGAGGGTCTTCTTCTCGTCATCAACCCTGTGGGAAGGGGAAGAAGAACAAGAAGAAGAAAAATAAGAAGGTGCAATCTCATGCTGGGACAATAGCACAGGGTCAGACCAAGAAGCGCAAGCACGACTAGAGCCAGGCGGAGTGCTTCTTTTGCAAGAAGCACGGGCATTGGAAGAGGAACTGTCCTCAATACATTGCCTCCCTGGACCCAAACAGGCCAAAGAAGAAGTAAGGTAATTATATGATAACTCCTTGCAACTTTTTGATTTGTGATACTACTGCCTGGGTATTAGATACCGGAAGCCCTTATCATATTTGTAATTTGATGCAGGGTCTGCAGGTCAGTAGGAGATTTGATGAAGGCGAGAGGTTCCTGAATGTTGGAGATGGAAGCAAAGTTTCAGTTCTAGCTTTAGGAATCATGAGTCTTGTAATCAATTCTCGTAATGTAATTCTGAGTGAATGTCACTATTGTCCAAGTTTTTTATTAAATATTATTTCTGTAGGCCTTTTGGCCATGTACGGTTATGATTTTTTAATAAAAAGAAATATTTGCAATATCATTTTGAATGGTGTTACAATATTTGTTGGATAATTAAATAATGGAATTTACTTACTATCACAGCCTGTTAATGTGGTTCAAAAATTCGGTAAACGCTCTAGAATAGATAATGTGTCAGAAGTCTACCTTTGGCACAGTAGGCTAGGTCATATCAATAAAAACAGGATAAACAGGTTGGCTCAAGAAGAAATTCTTGAAGTTAGTGATTGTGAATCACTTCCAACCTGTGAGTCCTGTCTTCTTGGGAAGATGACCAAGTCACCTTTTACTGAAAAAGGTGAGCGAGCCAGTGAACTCTTAGGTCTGGTACATTCTGATGTATGTGGACCCATGAGCTCAAGTGCAAGAGGTGGATTTTTCTCCTTCATAACCTTCACAGACGACCTATCTAGATATGGGTATGTCTATTTAATGAAGCATAAGTCGGAATCATTTGAAATGTTCAAACTATTCCGAAATGAGGTAGAAAAATAAACTGGGAAGTGTATTAAAACTCTTCGATCTGATCGAGGAGGTGAATACCTTTTCATGAGTTTCTGACGTATCTAGGGGAGAATGGGATTCTCTCTCAGTGGACTCCTCCTGGAACACCACAGCATAATGGTGTGTCTGAAAGGAGGAATCGGACCCTGTTAGACATGGTTCGATCCATGATGGGGTTTGCTAGTCTACCGATCTCCCTCTGGGGATATGCGCTCGAATCGGCTTGTTACCTTCTAAATAGAGTTTCGAGTAGGTCTGTAGCCAAAATACCATATGAGATATGGATAGGACGTAAGCCAGTACTCTCGCACCTTAGGGTTTCGGGGTGTCCGGCTTATGTTAAACGTTTAATTACAGACAAGCTTGGACCTAGGTCTGACAAGTATAATTTTATAGGGTACCCCAAAAGAGACCCAAGGGTATTATTTCTACCTTGCTGATGAGCAAAAGGTGTTTGTCAGCCTTAAGGCAATCTTTTTAGAAAAGGAGTTCCTTAGTGAAGGAACTGTTGCCTCTAAAGTCGAACTTGACGAAGTTCGACAGGTGAAAAAACCGACACATGTTACTGAACCTGAACTGGATTTGATTAGATCAGATCTAGAGCCCATTGATATGCACCCTTAAGGCGGTCTGGTAGAGTACCACATCAACCGGACAGATACTATGGTTTCTTGGTCCGGGATGGTGATCCTGTCGAACTTGATGAAAACGATGAGGATCCGATCACCTACATGGATGCAATGCAGAGACCTGACTCTGAGAAATGGCTAGAGGCCATGAAATTCGAAATGGAGTCCATGAAGGTCAACGATGTGTGGACATTGGTTGACCCACCCGAAGGAGTAAAATCCATAGGGTGTAAGTGGGTCTTCAAAAGGAAGAGGGGCGCAGACGGAAAGGTGGAGACCTATAAAGCCCGTCTGGTTGCCAAGGGATATCGTCAACGTTATGGTATAGACGATGATGAGACATTTTCTCCTGTAGCAATGCTCAAATCCATTCGGATTATGCTTGCGATAGCTGCCCATCTGGACTATGAATCTGGCAGATGGATGTGAAGACAGCTTTTCTAAACGGAGAGCTGGACGAAGAGGTGTATATGATACAACCTGAAGGGTTCACATCCACAGATGAGTCTAAGGTGTGCAAGCTACAGAGGTCCATTTATGGACTTAAGCAGGCATCTCGGAGTTGGAATATATGTTTTGATAGGATGATCAAAACGTATGGCTTCGTTAAGAACAGAGAAGAGCCCTGCATTTATAAGTGGGCTAATGGTCCAGTAGTAGTATTTCTTGTATTGTATGTGGATGACATTCTCTTAATCGAGAATGGATGTCCCTGCATTACAGGGAATAAAGATTTGGCTATCGTCACAGTTCTCCCATGAAGGATCTGGGAGAAGCTTCCTACATCCTAGGGATGAGGATCTATAGGGATAGATCCAAAAAGTTGCTTGGCTTATCCCAGTCCACGTACATTGATACTATGCTGAAAAGGTTCAGCATGGAAAATTCCAAGAAAGGCTATCTACCGATAGGCCATGGAATTTCTCTCTCGAAGAGGGATTGTCCGACAACACCTCAAGAGAG